>NW_020171519.1:655142-848076 GCF_001040885.1 Strongyloides ratti | reverse complement strand
TCACTTATATCATATTTTATGGAAAAAAATATGCTTCTCGATTTAATTAATCATGGTTTAGAATTTAATGAGCAATATAAAAAATATAAATACAAGTATGATTCACGTATTATTTATAAGAATGAAAAAGTTAAATATTTTATAAGATTTGTTAATATGATTGATCGTGGAAAATTAAGATATCTTTATGATAAATTTATCATAACAAAAAAAATTGATAAAAAATATATTACCAAAAAATGTTCTCGTTTTTATGCTATACTTCAAACTCCTAACAAAACCAAAATACGTCATCCAGAATTACCATGTTACGATAAGCATTCAATAAATATTGGTGGAAAAGAATGTAAGCATATTGATAGATTTATTAATGCTAATGAAATGATCTACAAATATGGTAATGGTAAAGAAAGAAAAATTATCATGTGTCAGGTATGCTTATATATATTTTTAAACTTTTATTTATTTCTTTTTTTTTTCTAGGCACCTGTAAGAGCAACTGTTGATGATACATTTGATATGTTTTATAGATATCGTGTTAAAGTTGTTATTTTACTTGTAAGTAAAGAAGAAATTGATGTTTTAGATAAATGTCATTTCAAATCATATCCTGATATCAATAAATTTGTTCAATCAGCTAATTATGTTCTTATAAATAGAACTACCATTATTGATAAAAATAGTTGCTTCTTTGAACATGATTGTGAGCTTCAACATATAGCCACAAAAAAAACATTACTTCTAAAATTAATTCAATATATGGATTGGCCTAATAAAAGTAAATTTTATCATTTAATTATTTTTTATTATTTATATTTTTTTTAGATATACCTGTTGATAGAAAAACATTATATGGATTATATAAAAGAACTGTTGAATTATGTAAAAATGATTATTTGGTAATACAGTGTAGTTCAGGTGTTGGAAGATCTGGTACATTTGCAATGATCATCCACATGATTGATACAATCGACAAGGAAAACCCATTTGATCCCTTCAAAAGTTTGGACTTTATAAGGCAACATCGTTATAAAGGAGTCCAAACAATAAGTCAATTTTTCCTTGCACTATGTATACTTTATCAACATTTTGAAGATGACATTAAATTTGTTGATCGAAAATTATATGACCAATTTATGGAATTGGCACAAATTGTTTTTGATGGAGAAAAATTAAGTTATTGCTAAATTGATCAACTTGTAGTGTGATTAATAAGTAAAAAAGAAAAAATAAAAAAAAACAATGCTCTATATAAAAAGTTTTGATATGAATTTAAATAATATTTTTATTTTCTTATCATTACAATAATACTATATTTCTTTTAAATATATAATAATTTTAATTATCCCATTTAAATAATATTATAATCTATCTTATGTATGAAAATAAATCATATTTGTACGTTTCTTTGTTATTATTATTAATTTTTATATGAAATTAATTAGAAATTATAACTTATATCACATGCTAGTTTTCTTAAAAACATTTTTTTTAGCAATATTAGTATTTAAATTACCATTATCACTACTACATTTATTACTAAAGTGAAAAATAATTAAACATACTTTAATAGAAAGATATAGAAAGTACATCAGTCATAATGTCTTACACTTTATATTCTTCTAAAATACACCAATTTCCTTTCTTCAATCTTCAAAATGAATCTAATTAGAAACCATCTTATTCCTTAAATCAAAACAACTATTGGTAGCATATAACACCTTATTATATAATATTATAATTAACAAAAATAATAATTACTATTTACGTTAAAAGATAATAAAGTTTTTTTTTGTTATTTTAATTTTATTTAATTTATATGTTAAAGTACTTTATAAAGATAACATTTTTTCTACTATCAATGTTAACAACGTATTTCAGTAATTATTTCTTTTTAAAATTTTATAGTTTTCACAGTTTATAATGATAATAGTTCTACTGAATTTATTGAATAAAAACATTTGGGAGGAAAAGAAAGATAGTGTTGAAAATTTTGTTAAATAAATTTGAAATCACTGATAAATCACATTTGACGCAAACATTATATTAAACGTTTTTATTTCCTATAACTGAACAAAATAAAATTGTTTTTAATTATATTGTTATTAAATTTTTCTTACTTTTAAAAACTATTATACATTACTTGAAATTTATATATATTCATTTTATCAAAATAAACCTATTTCTTATCATTGATCTAAATTTTTTTATAACAAATATATTTCACATATTGAAAAAACATTATACGATTTACTCAAAGTTAAAGTTTACTCTTTACGATAATGATATTAATTATATGTTTATAATTACAAACTTTTTCAACATTTATAATAATATTGAGAAATTACAAATTTCTACACAATTTAAAAAAATATATTAAATATACATATACACACTTAAAAATAACAAAGTAATTGTTAAAAAATTTTTTTAAAAATATCTTAATTAGTTTATAAAATAGAGAAAAAATCTTAGAAAAAAAAAACATCCAAGAATTTTTACAATTAATGAATATCAAAAATAAAAGTAAGCTTATGAATGTAACTTAATAAATCTTAAAATATATGTTATGGTTTTTCTTAATAAAAAAAATTTCAATTCAAAATATATTATTATTATTTTAATCATTTTCTAAATAATGCTTTTTATGAAAATAAATGACTTTTTAACTTTACACATTTTCTTGCATTATTTTTTTAATTTAATCAACATCAAATAATAAAAAATTATTAATTACAATATCACTTTTAATATATCTATATATCTTTATATTAACATTACTTTTGTGTTAATAAAATTAATGTTTTATCAAATTTTTCAGTTGTAAAATAAACAATAACAAAAAAAAATATTAATGATAATAAATAAAAACAAACAAAACAAATCAAAATTAATATTTTTTAACTTTAAATAAAATTAAATCTAACACATTAAATTATTATATATTTTTTAAATACAATTAATTTTTCTTATTAATTATTTCATTTTT
Organism: Strongyloides ratti; assembly: GCF_001040885.1. Taxonomy (NCBI): domain Eukaryota; kingdom Metazoa; phylum Nematoda; class Chromadorea; order Rhabditida; family Strongyloididae; genus Strongyloides; species Strongyloides ratti. The sequence continues at coordinate 845,087 of NW_020171519.1, read as the reverse complement.
AAAAAAGAATTATTTATTTTAATATTTATGTTTCAAACAAAAGAACAAAATATATAATTTTTTAACAAAAAAGAAACTTTTTATGTATATTTTTAATTTCTTAGAAAATTCACTCTTTCTCATTAAAATTAGTGTCATTTTTATTATTTTTTTTTAATTCCATATATTAATGCTTATTGGTAATTAAATATTTATTTTATTAACTTATAATTACTAGTATAACGACATATAAATTATATATTAAATTTTCTATACCTTTTTTAATTATTTTATATTTATTAAAAACTTATTTTATAAATTATTTCTAACATCTGCTAAAATAAATTATTAAATACATATATTTAATGAAATTATAAATCAAATTTTTTGCAATTTTATTTGAAAAATAATATTTTTGCAAAAAAAAAATATAAATAGTTAAATTTTTATTAATTATAAACAATTATTTATTCTATTAAAATAATTTAAATATATTTTTGGAAATCAAATATTTTATTTTACACTATATGTAATTTTTAATAATATTTAATACATCTTTTTTAAATGATTTTTTTTAATAAATAATATATTTTAAAAGTTATAAAATTTTTTTTATTGCTTTTTATAATATTTTTCAAAAAAAATTACTTTAAATTATATAATTTCCTTATTAACTTTAATTTATTTTTAGAAACGAAATTATTAATAATTAAAACAAAATGCTACTTAATAATTTATTAATTTTTTAATATTTATCTGAAAATATTTTTTTTTAAATTTACAGCATACTTATTTTAAAATAAAATGTGATACAAAATTTTATGTTACATGTTTAATTATATTTAAATAATTTAAAAATTAATTAAAAAATGTTTATTTTATTTAAACTATGATTATTCAAAAAAAAAAAATTTTTTTTATATAAAATAAAAAATTAACTATAATATTTGTAAAAAATATATTTAAACCATTATATTTTTTGTCATTGAAACTTTTGTTAATGTTATTTTATTAAAACAAAAAATTTTTTTAAAATATGAACGATAAATTCCTATAAATAGTATAAGTGATAATGGACATACTATACTATAACTTAAATCTAAAAGCACAAATATTTTTTCAGCAACTTTTGACTGAATATTATCTAAAAAAATTTTAAAAATATAATTTTTTAGAATATAAAAACATACATTGAAATGCTAAATGATAATATACATTAGCATAAATAACTAAAAATAATGGCATTATTGTATGAAATAAAATATTTATTGTTAATGTTGTTTCATTTGTACCACCTTTTATCATTGATGCTGCTTGCTTCTTTTCATGTCTTATTTTTATTAAAATTATTCCATTTAATATTAAACTTATTATACATCCACTTATTTGTGGAAATATATCAAAAATAGCAAATATATCTTCTTCTATTGTTCCATATGAATAAAAACCACTAAATGCACCATTTTTATATAGAAATTTTGAAAAAAATATTGAATTAATAAAAGCAGACAAATTAAATAATGTTATTGATATTGAAAAAATCAAATTTTCATAAATATTTATTCTTCGATTTTGAACAATTAACATATATCTTCGATATGTAATAATAATTGGAACCAAAAAATAAAAATTATAAAGTAACAAATTAAGTTGAGTAAAAAATGTTGATACTAATACTATAGTTTTTAATTTATATTTTATCATTATATAACAAAATATATATTGTACTTCTTTATTTAAATTATAAAAAAAACCTGAAAAACCATACAAAATAACAATACTTTTTACTCCTTTTGAACTTTTAAATGGTTCTCTTACAAGTGTTATAAAAATTATATAACTATTTAATATTATAGATATTAATGGTAAAATAAAATTATCACTAAGATTTGTATGTAAATAATTAATATTTACAGTAACTATTGCACTAAAGTGATTTGTAATATTTGTAACCATTTCTCTAAAAAAAATATATCTTATTTTATTATATAATATATTACGTAAAAAAAATACGGTAATTTTAATAATAATAATAATTATTTCATATAAATAAGATAACTATATATATTATATATTATATTTCCTAAAAAACATTAAATTTTTGTAGTTAAATATTTTAAAAACATTTTATTTTATAAATATATTAATTCAATTAAATATAATTATTTTAATAATTTAAATAAATAATTTTAAAAAGTAGCAATTATATAATAATATTTTATTAATAACTAATAAAACTAAATTTATTTTATTTTAAGAAAAAATGATAAAATTTGTTATTTTTAGTTTAGACATATTTATACCAATTAAATAATTTTATTTAATTTTGTTATAATTATTATAGACAAAATTTTAATTATTAAAATTATTTAACTTTGTCAATTTCATATGCTTTTGCCGTTGAATACGCCTTTAAAATTCTTCAAATTATATCTCAAAAATATTATTAATTTCTACTAATATCTTTCTTTAGTTAATTTTTAATTCTGTTGAGAATTTATAAAATTGCTTTATTAGAAACTCTAGAGACATTGATGATCTTTAAAAATATGCATTTACTTTAACAAAGTATATATTTATTATAAAACAATATTAAGAGATAAGCAAAAGTTTATTAATGAATAAAAAAATTAAAATAACCTTTTTTTATGATCAAGTATATTATATATCATTGTATGATGATATTTCTATAATTTTATATAAAATATAAATAAAGTAGTAAAATTATTTTTATAATTTATAAATGTATAAAATTATTAATCTTATTATGTTATTAATTAAAATATTTAAAAAAAACTATTTTAAAATTTAAATATTAAAAAAATTAAATAAATATTATATATATATATGTATTAATTATGTTATATCTATAAACTTTTGCTATTTTAATTCATTTTTTTTATTTATATCATTATTAATAATTATCCTATTTGAAAAATGATCTTTTGCAAAAAGATTATACATATCACTATATTTTGTCATTTTTGGACAATTTTTATCTATTTCTTTTTCCCAATCATATTTATCATCAAATGAATAATTATTATTTTTCATACAATCAACTAAACTTTTATATATTTCTTCATAATTTGGACGTTCATCAAAATTTTCATTTGATATAATATCTAAATTTTTTATTGAATTTTCTAATTCAATTGGTAATAATTTAATTATACATATTGATTTATATGATTTTTTAGTTTCTTCTAATTTATCACTATCAACATTAGACCATGGTAAATCATTACGCATTTCTGTTAATGCAAATAAAAGACTCCAAATATCATCAACACGTTTTTGTTCTTTATCATAATGCATACTCATTGAACAATATCTTTCTGTTCCACGAAAATCTACACGTTTTCTTGCTTTTCTATATCTTATTTTACCAATTTCATCTTCAATTATATATTGTCTTGATAATCCAAAATCAATAAGATGTATAAATCTACATCTCATTACATCATTATTATGTCCAATAACAAAATTTGCTGGTTTTAAATCACGATGTATAAAACCAACTTCATGAAGTTGTTTTACACTATATAATGATTGAATACCTATTCTTAACCATGTACTATCAGTAAATTTTCCATTTGGTACTATACGTAATAAATGTTTAAGACTTTGTCCTAATAATGTCATAAATACATAACTATATTTACTTCTTCTATTAGCTATTGTAATTTCAGCAAATTGTTCTGATTTATTAAATATTTTTTTTATTTTATTAAGTATTTTAACTTCCATTTTTAAACCACAACCACCTTCAGTAAAATTTGATTCTGCTTTAACAACATAATATTCATTAAGTTCATTACTAGGAATACTTGAAAAATCAAATTTTGGTGTTACATTTACTTTACCTTTTTCATATTTTCTAGCTAAATATATACCTCCAAAACCACCTTCATCTATTTTATATATAAGAAGATGATCTTTTAATAATCTTCCTGTTAAATCTGGAAGATTTGTTTTTTCATCTGGAGATGTACCATTTGATGTTGATGTTGTTAAAGAACATTTAGATGATATCATTATATTTATATATTTATTATTTTAATTATTAGATAACAAATAATATATAATATTTTAATTATTTTTATAATATAAATATATATTTTTTATATATATTAAAAAATTTAAATATTAATTTATTTATAATATGAATACATATGTATTATATAAAAAATAATACCAACAATTAATTCTATCATTGATAATATTATAAAAAATCCAAAATATTTTGGATCTGGAAAAAGAAATATTAAACCTGCACTTAATAATGTTAAAGTATAACTTAATGATGTATGAATTCCAAATATTTCACTTCGAATTTCTTCTTCAATCATATGTTGCATTTGTTGATTAACAGCACAATCTCCTATAAATAATCCTAATCTTGAAAATGTTATACCAATTAAATATATATAAATACTATAATTTATATTTGTTAATTCTTTAAAAAAAATATTATATTCAAAAATACTTCCTGGTAAAAAAATTGAAATAACTGATGGTAATAAAAATATTTGTTGCATCTAAAAATATATATACATATATATTATAATAAAAAAAAATTATTTCTTTTTTTTTAAACTTACAAAAAATCCTATAAAACCTGTTTTTTTTAAACCAAAAAATTTTTTAAACAATGGATATAATATTGTTCCTATTAATGCAAAAATAGAACCAATACATCTAAATAAATTTAATGATTGTTCTGAAACATTATTTATTGATGCATATGTAATTGATACTCCACTTAGTTGTAATATATTCATATATGTCAATGATAAAGCAACTGCCACAAAACTTACAGGATGTTTTAAAAATTTAATAATTTTTAATTCATTTTTAACATCTAATTTATTATCATTTATACATGTAGAAATATTTGAATTACAAATAGTTTTTAATTTTTCTTCTTCATGTCGTCTTTTTTTAATTCTTTTTAATCTATTAACATTTTTGTAGATAAAATTTAAAAATAAACTAATAATAATCCACATACTTATGTTAAATATGCAAAATACAATTGATGCCATTTGATAATTTAAATAATTCATAACAAATCCTGTAATAATTGGTTCAATTATAAATGAAATTTGATAAATTAAAGCACTTATTGTATTATAATAAGTTAACTTTTTATCATTTTTAAACTTTTTTGATCTAATTGATTCATCATCAAATTCATTTTTCTTAAATTCTTTTGATAATATTACAATCCAATCTTTTGTTAAGACAAGTCGTATTAAATTATAAAAAAATGATCCTATAGATGTTGAAATAACAGAAATAAGTAAACTAAAATAACAACTATTTGATATTTTATTTATTTTTTCTTCATTTAAATAATTTAATTTAAAAGCAAAATTTATAGCTATACATGAAATAATGCTTAAAATTGTTACTATACATAACAAAACTTTTATACCTATATAAATATTATATTTATATTTTTTTTAAATATTATTACATACCATAAAATCTACTATGTTTATCAAGCCAAGCACCACCATAACCTGTAAATATCATTAACATTAATGATTCAATACCCATATAAATTGACATCAAACGAAATTGACCAAAATTTGAAAGAACAAATGTTTGAATAAACCACCATAATCTATCTGTCTAAAATATATACTTATATATATATATTTATATTATTAAAATATACTTTTACATACCAAAACTAATATAGCAAATGATCCAAAAAACATTCCATCAATTTTATATTGTTTTTTCATCTTAGTTTTTAAAAAAAAAATAAAATATTTAATATAATAAAAGTTTGACAAAATAATTTTTAAATGATATACTTTCTCCTATTATATAATAAATAATTTTTAATACCATTTTACATAAAATTACCATTTTTAACATTTGAAATATAATAGGTGTAAAACAATAAATTTTTTTTTTAAATATAATCATATTATTATTTTATAATATAACTTTTACATAAAATTTATTATATCTTTAGATTAAGAAATAGCTAAACAATACAAACTATTAATTAATGAATAATCTATATATATATAATGTTTCCATGCTGCTAAAATACCAATACTAATATCATTTGTATTATCTGGAGCATATGCAATATCTTTTAATCCTGATATCTTAAATTTTAATTCTTTTTTTATACATTCTAAAAAAGTAGGTAAAATTATTTTTCCTTCTTTCACTTTATGATTTAATAATAATTTATCATTATTAGACATTTTTTCCATATAATTACTAATATCAATTTTTTTAACTTTTGTAACAATTTTTTCAAATTTTGATATTAAATTTGGAAAATTAACTTCAACAATTTCAGTTAATGATTCACAATTTTTTAATATTTTTTTATTTAATTCATCTAAACTTTTTAATTTTTTATTTTCAGGCACCATAATAGAACCTTCAAGTTCCTTATAACTACATTCATAATATAAATTTGAAAATCTCAAGTTTCTATCATTAATTATTTGTGTTAAAAAATCATAACTAGATTCATTTAAATCATCAAATGATGTATATAAATTCCAACATTCAATACATAAATCATTAATATTTCTTAACATTACCTTGAAATAATTAAAATCTTCATAAAAAATTCATTAACAATATATAAAACATACATCTTCATATTTTCTTAAAACCGGTAATTCTTGAGATATTGGTACAACCATATTTAAAATAATAGATTCTTACTTTATATTATTAAAAATTTAATTACATAGAAAAAAAATTAAACTTGATAAAAGATATATCTTACATATATATGTATTGGAATAATGTTAATTTGAACAACTAATTAATATTTACAATCATATACAAAATATAGAAACATTTAAAACTTTTCAATTTATTAATAAAATATTAAAATAAGAATTTTTTTTTCTAATTATAAACTTTTTTTTATTCTTAAATTAAAAGTAAAAAAATATAATAAAATTTAAATTATAAATTTGATAAATTATAACATTTGATTTAAATATACAATTTTTCTACATCAAATTTAAACAATCATAAATTTTAAATTATCAATTATAAAAATCATTTTAAAATTAAAAAAAAACAACATTCCTTATATCATATTAAAAGAATTTTACATTTATCATAAAAAGAATTTAAATTTAAAAATATACAAAAAAAAACTACTAATTTTGTGTTATCACATACTTCATTGTACAAAAAATAATTCTTCATATTATTATCAAATTCCTTTTTTTTTCTGCATTTGATTTTATTTTTTATCTAATTCTTTAAATAATAATTAAAAAATGGTTGCCTCTATACATAATATTTCTTTAAAAATAAGTATATATTGTGATTAAAATAATTATAACCATTTTCATTCAAATAACAACTCCTATCACGATTTGTCGTGGAAGAATGATGAGTAAATGTTAATAAAAATAATCTTCCATTATTTCTTTTATTTTATTCTTATAACATTTAAAGTTAACTTTCTTCTTTATATTAAATTAATTATCCTTTCATTATAGATATATTTTCATTTTTTTTATTAAAATGGCAAGTGCAAAACCAATACGTTTTATTGGAAATTATGATTATTCTTCTGAGGGTAAATTTTTATTTGAAATATTATGCCAATTAAGAAATATGGGTTGTGGAAGAATTGTTACAAAAACTGAATGGAGTAGAAAATGGCCTAATGAACCTAGTTATATTAGAATTGTCAAAGTATGTTCTTTTTTTTTATTATTAAAATAATTTATTTTGTTATATTATTTAAGGCTCGTCCAGAAATGGATCCCTGGCAACAAAGAGGTTCAGTCTTTGGGGAATGGGTTTTTAGAGGAAAAAATTTAGGTATATATGAATTTTCAAAAAATCTTAATCGAAGTGATTGGAAATTAGTACCAAAATTAGAAGAAGAAAAATTAATAAATAATAAAAATTCAATGGAAAACATTGTTTTTCCTAAAACATTTCCTTTACCACCATTACAACTTCATTTATCAAAAAAATTTGCTCAAAAAACAGGACAATCATTTAATGAAAAAAATCTTAGATCTTCTCTAAAATTATCTATTGATCCTCAATTTAAAATGATAGAGAAATTTATTGAACAAAAAGATACAAAAATTGGAAGAAATATTTATGAAGAATGTGATAAAGAAAGTATCTTAAAATTATATGGCGATATGTTACCAACAAAAGTTGAAGCATGGAATATTGGTGAAGCTTATGTTAAACGTCGTTTTACAATTGATCCTAATGTTTAAAAATTATATACCTAGCATTGTTACCTTAGGAATATAAAAATACAACTTAATTTTATGTTGTTTTTTTTTTTAAATTTTTTTCATATATTTAGAGGATAATAATTGTATATATTTAAAAAATTTAAATTAAATATATTTTTTTATCTAAAAAATTATAACAAATTATTATTTTTTTTAATTTAATTATTACTTTGTTATTTTGCTATTTTTAATATTTGTTAAATTTCCCAATTCAAGTGTATTATTAAAATTATTTATATGACCGCTAAAAATATGTGGTGATAAAATTTCAACAACCATTTTTTCATTGGAATTTATTAATGGCGACAATATTCTTGGAGATAACACAACTATACCATTTTCATCTGATGATAATATATTTGGTGATAATAAACCTGGAGATAAAACTTCCAAAAACATATATTGTGGTGATAAAATTTTTGCTTCCATTATTTTTGGTGATAAAATTTCAGCCATAAATATATCTGGTGACAATACCCAACTATTTATAGCAGATGGTGACAAAATTTCTGTTCTAAAAAAACCAGGTTTTAAAATTCTTGCAAATAATGCATTTGGTGATAATACAGATGCAACAAAAGCTTTAGGATCAAGTATTTGAAGAGAAAAAGCTTCTGGTGAAGCAATTTCTGCCATAAATGCTTCTGGTGATAATATTGCAAAGTCAATAAATACAGGTTCATTAATACTTGTTGAAAATACAGATGGTTTCAGAATTGAAAAATGTTCATTTTTATCTTTATCATCTTTTTTTTCATCATTTATATCACTTAAATCTTCTTTTTTTTCTCGTTTATTTCGATTATTTTTATTATTTATAGTAAATAAATTTAAATTTACATCTCTCCATTTATTTTTTATATCATTATTTTCTCCTAAATTTATTATACTTTTTTCTAATATATCTTCTAATTGATCTTTTGATAAATATGATATCTCTGTCAGTCTTTTATTATTATATTTAAAAAAATTCTTTTCAAATAAAAAATCAATTTGTTTTTTATTTAAAAAAGAATATCCATTATTGGTATAATCATTTTTTTGTTCATTACTTATTATTTCTTTAAATTTCATAAATACTTTTTCCCTATTCTCAACAGCAATAATATTTGGATATATAATATTTTTCATTTCTATCATTTTTTTATCTAAACTTTCAATTGTTTTATTAACAATAATTCCTGCTCCACTAACATCTATTAAAATGTTAATCCAATGATTAATTTCATTATTACTTAACGATGTTGATTTTAAAATTTCTGGAATTGATAAAAATCCATCTTTATTATGAAAACTAAAAAGTGTTGGTGATAAATATTCATTATTTTTATTATTGCTTTCTTCAGATGTTGGAAATAAATTAAATAATCTTGGTGAAAAAATTAAATATTTTTGTTTTTGAGAAATATAATTATTAAGAATATCAATTATTTTTGAAAACATATTATTATTATTATTAGATATTTCTTTTTCTTCTTGAAAAAATTTATATTTTATAGAATAATTTAATTTGTTTAATATTTCTTCATTTTCTTTACTTTTTTTTAAAATATATTTATGAACATATTCCTTCATTATACCATATTCTTGAAGATAATGCAATTTTTTTAAATAAAAAGGTAAATCATTATTATACAATGAATCAATCTGTTTTTTATTTTTATCTACAAATTTATAATCACGTTTTTTTCTAAAATATATTTTTTTTGATTTTGTTAAATTCTTTTCTAATATTCTTCTACAAATTATACAACTTTTAGGTCTATTTATTCTTTTTCGTTTTTTTTCAACTTTATCTGTTCTTTTTATAATACTTATTTTAAATAAATTATCTTTTTTAATTTTATTTTTTTTGTAATAATTTTTAACTTTGATAACATTTCCAACACATTTAGCTAAATCTTGTAAAATTTTGGCATCTTTCATACAAATATTAAATATAACACTCTCTTCTATTGGTAATGTTTTTAAAATATTCTTAGCTTTACTCTAAAAATAATATATAATCTAAAAAAAAAACTTTAATTTACCTTTAAAAAAAATTTTATTGAAATAAGATGATATAAATTATTAATTTTAGTTAAATCAAATATAAATTTTGTACTTTCTAATTTATTATTTATTTTCATATAAACATTTAAATTTTTTGTAAAAATTAATATAAGATAGTAAAAAGTAAATATAACTTTTGAGTACATTTAAAATCAAAAATAAATATATATTTTTTTAAATAAATATAAAAAAAAATAATATATATTTATTTTATATATTTAAATTAAAATATTTTATATTGTAAAAGATTATCTAATATGGGTATGTCCTTGGTGAAACTTTATTAAAATGTCGCATTAATAATACTAGGTTAATTTTTTATATTTTAACTAAAATAAATGATTATAAAATAACTTTTTTTTTAGTAATTAAAAGATTTTTAATATATATCATTATGTAATTAATAACAAAAAAAAATGAAAATATGTAATTGTTAATAGTATATATTTAAATCATGATTTACCTATTTATGGTATAATAATAACCGAAAGTGTGAAATTGTTTTGAAAACAAATTTTTAATAGAGAAAGTTTTTTTTTTTTCAAATTTAAAATAATAATGTTTATAGAAATAAAAGTATATCTTAACATAAAACTATTTTTTTTTATATTTTATAATATATGTAATAATTAAATAGTTTTGTAATTCATTACGAATTTATGTGATTTTCTTAATCCAACATATAATAAATATACAATATTTCCAGAAGATTTTATAACAGCATTTTTTAAATTTCCACAAAATAATGCTCCTGAAACACTTTTATCATTTAAATATTTGATTTCTACACCAGTATAGTGATTACATTGTTCTCCTGGAATTAATTTACTATATTTAATATGAAGTTTAATTTTTTTCTTTTTTGGAGATTCTATTTTATATAAACATCTTTTTAATCCACTTATTCTTAATGTTTTAAATTTATATTCAGATTTTAATAATAATTTTCCACAATTTGATTGAAAAGTCCATATTTTTTCACATGACGTTCCATTAAAAAATCTTGGACATAAACACACAGAACAATTATTTGGATTTTGATAACCATTATTTTTACATTTATTTTTATTTTTACATTTATTTTTACAATAATGTTTATTTAAAATTTTAACATCTGTAAAAGATAATTGGTATAATTGTCCCATTGTTTTTGAATAGTATGGTTTTTTTGCTTTTGTTGCTGGTTTATCATTTTTTGAACCAGCAAATCTATCATACAACATACATGAACCATAATTAAAATTTACTCCATAATTTTTTGTTTTATATTTTAAAAATATTTTAAAATTAACATAAACTTCTGGTGATATATTTTCTTCTAAAATTTCTAAATATCTATCTCTATCTTTTCGTGACATTTCATGAAGTAATCCTAAAGCATGAGCTGTCTCATGTTGAATTCCACCTTTCTTATTACAATCTGGTCCAATAGTTATATTTTGTGGTATTAATCTTTTACTTTTTCCTTAAAAATATTAAATTTATAAAAAAAATTTTTTTCATATATTTACCTACAATAGACATACATTCAGATCCATTTATATATTCTAATCCTGTTCCTATTAATTGATTAACTCTATTAAATCTTATACATGTTTTTTTTTCAATATCATTTAATGCTTTTAAAATTTCTAACTCATCTAAATTATCTTTTATTGTATAATTTATTGGAAGTTCCCATCTATATTTTGGACTTTCTAATATTGATTTTTTTTCTCTAATATAATCATAACTTTCATCCCATTCTAACTTTTCATTAATTAAATTTTTTTTCTAAAAAAATTTTAATGTTTTTTATTTTTTTTTTAATTTACTTTTTCAGATAAAATTAAAGATACAAATAATAATATTAAAATTATAGAAATTAATAATTTATAATAATAAAAAATTATTAGCATTTTTTAAAATGAAACAAATTTTTTTATATTGATTTTTAAATGTAAAATTATTTTTTATAAATTTTATATTTATTTTGTTTGTTTATTTATTTATTTATCCTTTTAAAAATCAATTTTAATTTAATTAAATCGTTTTAATTTTCTATTTAATTTTCTATTTTTTTTTTAAATAATTATTTATTTAATAATATTAAATTTATAAAAATTATTACATTTAAAAAAAAAAGTTAAAAATATAAGAATACTTCTATAAATAATTTATTCAAAAGTCACATAATGTATTCTAATGACATTTTTTTTATATAATTATTTTTTTCATAAAAACTTGCTCTCATCTACTTACTTATTTATAAGATTTTTAATTTCAAGTTTTATTTTTGTTTACAAATATTTTTGAGTACTAAAGTTTTAATCCACTAATTTTATCATTATTTTTATGTTCTTTTGTTGTTTTAAAGTAACTATTTTTGATATCACAATTAAATAATTCTTTACAAATTTATGGAAGAAATAAAAGTTTGTGATAGGTATAATTTTTGTGACTTCATCACTTTTTCACTACATCGTTCTTTTTACAATTTTAATTTAAACATTTTAATTTTTTTTTCTACATATATCATTACAATAAAATAAATTATTAAGTTTAATATCACTGAAAATTGTCTAAAATATTTGACTAATGGTTTCTCAAAAAATGATAACTTTTTATTAATAAATTAAGCTAAATATTTTAAGAAAATACATGTTTGTTATATTATATAATTGATCCAAAATCATATCTTTAAATATAAGTAGTGGTTGAGAGATCAATATTAAAATTACCAAATAATTAAAGATCAACATTTTTATCAATGATTTTATATTATTATTTTTATCACATTTTCTTATGACGTGTTTAAATCAAGAACATATATTTTTTCACGATGAATTATTCAATTTTCTTCATACACCTCTTTCTGATACTCATACATTGTAATTTTTCTTCATTTACTTTTCTAAAAAAAATAACTAAAAACATTCACTTTTAAAAAAAGTTTTAATTTTAGAAACTTACTTTCTTTTTTAATAAATGTTTGTTATAGCTTGGAAATTAATTTCTCAATCAACAATTTTATTTTTTACTATGTAAAAAAAACTTTTTTATAACATTGGTAATTTTTATTGATTTTTTTTTAAATTTTTTTAAGATTACTTTTAACCTCTTTTATATCTTCTTTTCATATTATTGATATGTAAAGATAATAATTTTTTAAATTTTTTGAAAAATTGTTATTCAATTTATTAACAAAAGTTACTACAATAATATCTAAAAATCGTTTTTATTCTATTAATAAAAAAAACAGTTCTTTTTTATACTATTTATTTACATATTATAAAAAAATATTTATTTGTTATTTCAGTAACAATACAATTTTACTAGAAATAAAAATATTAATTTTTTAAAACTTTTTTAAAATTTAATAGAATTTGTTTTATTATTTATTTTAACTTGTGATAATCTTAAAAAAAAAATTAAAAATTTTGACAGAAAAAATGTTTAGATATATTACAATATATTATTTATAAAAAATTTTAAAGTTTATTTTTTTTAATATTGTAAAAATGATATAATTCTTAATATTAGATAATAATATAAATAAAAAAAAATTGTTAAATATTTTGTATATTATATTTTAATAAATGATATTACTCCAACAAGATAAGATAACATTTGCATAATTTTTGATAGAAGACAATCAATTCTATTTTTATGAGCATTTTTTAAAAATGTTATTGTATCTGTTTTTCTAGAATATTGTTGAAGACGATTAAACAATTCCATTTCTTCTTTATAATTATTATTACGATTTCGTTTATCACTTTTTTCTTTAAAATTTTTTTTATTACCATTTTGATTTTTTTCAAATTTTGATTTCTTTTTACTACGAAGTTCATTTCTCATCTTTTGATGTTCTTCATTACTTTCTCTCTCTAATTTTTGATATTTATTATAATAATACCATGTTTTATAAAGAAGATTTATTTCTCCAATTATAAATATTTTCAATTTATTAATATCTTTTGGCCAACTAGGATTTACTAAAAAGATTCATTAAATAATAATTATTAAAAAAAACATACTTGTTTGAATATTTCTAAATGCTGTATTTGTATAATAAAAACAATAACAATGTTCACTGTTATTAGTTATCCAAAAATTTTCACCATGTGTTTTCTTTTTTTCTTCAAGTTGGGATTTAGTCCAATCTTCATCTTCAGCAAGAAGATTATATGCAACTTTTTTGGCTAATTTTATTGTATCATAAGGTATTCCTAAAGATAAACCTTTAGAAAGTAAATTATTCCATAAGTTATTAATATCCATTATTTGATCACAACTACATTGATATGTCTGGACAAAATTAAAGTTTTTTTTTCTATCAATATTTATATAAATACTTTTATTTTGTTGAACCACATTAAACATTTCTTACCAATTAATTTAATATATAAAATATTGTAAAATATAATTTAAAATAATTTGATATTTTAATTTAAATCTCTATACAACAAATTATTAAAAATTTTTTGATTTTCAATTTTTAGTATTCAAATTCAATGAAAATTAAGATAACGTACAAAACAAAATTATTAGACATTTTAATATAATCTTTATTTTGAAAATTTTTTATATCAATATAAAAAATATATATAGTATCATTAGTAATCATTTAATTTTACATTAATTTTAAATTTTTAGACAATGTGTTAATAATTAATAAATAAAAATTATTAATAAATTTTTTGAATATATGTAGAGAATCTTCATATTGCTAATGAAACACTTACATAAATATTTTAATATTCATATTGTAAAAAAGTAGATATAAAAATATTTTTGTATTTTTTTTTATCACTTAACAATTGAATATATATTATTAAACTTGACAAACAATTATTTAAATTTGTGAATTAGTTTACTTTAAAATAAATAAATTTTTAATATTTAACATATTTAAAAAAATAATTTTTTATATAATAAAGTTTATAAAAGAATAATTATAATTTTAATAAAGGTTTTTTTTAATACTTAAAATATAAAAAAAATTGAATTAAAGATTATATCTATACTTAAAATTCTAATTTTGTATTTATATACTTACCATATGAAGTATATAAAATATGATTAATTAAAAATTATTCATACAAATTCTTTTTTTATTTAAATATACATATATTAAAATTATTTTTTGTTTAACTTTATAGATCAATATTTTTTTTTATTTTTTTAATATCTTTTATATTATATAATTAAATTTTTTTTTCTACGTAACTTATTTTCATTTTAATAGTTTTCATGTATTATATCTAAATTTTTATTATTATAATTTTTAATATTTTTTTATCTATTTAAAATTTTATAAACTTTTTATATAATATTAATAGTAATTTTTTAATATGTTATATTCCCTTTTTTTCTCACTTATTACATACTTTATTTCAGATAAATAAAAATAATATATATATATACATAAAAGTTTTATATGTTTATTAATATAATTATCAAATTTGTCAATTCTATTAAAAATATTAAAGAATATACTAAATATTGACTAGATAGTGGTATTCTGTTTTACGAAGTTTCATTACTAATAATTAACTTCAGGTAGAATAAATGTATCAAAAATTGGTTGTAGACAAAATGCTTTTAAAATTTATATTTAAAAGTATATAAAAAAAAATTTTTTAATTTATTAAATAATATGTAATTTAAGATCAACATTAATCTTATTATAAAATTATATATATAAGTTATACGACATTTCAATAATTTATATGTAAACATTTTACAAGTATTAAATTATAAAACGAATTTTCACTTTATTTGTTATAATATAATTTATTATATCTTTTTTCAAAACAATTATTTAATTAACTATAATTTTTTAAATTAACAAAATGGTATTAATAAAATTATTTTTTAAAATTGTTATTTCATAATATAACAAACAATGTTTTTTTTATACTTGTAAATTTAATTTAATTAAGCTTTAATCTTTTATTTTATTAATATAAATCTTTAAATAAAACTAATCTTTTTTAAATGATATTATTTATATAATTTTATTTTTTTGTATACCTTAATTTCTTTTAATAATTATTATATATTTATAAAATAATTACTATTTTTTTTTGAAAAAGAAAAATTTTATAATTATAAACAACATGATATAATCTTAAAAGTATTTAAAATTATTTTTGAGTAAAAATTAATTATAAACATTGATAAGATATTTATTTTTAAGTAAATATTCTAAAAAGGACAAGTGGAAATTAATATCAACTTATATTTTATTCAAATAAAAAATTTATTTTCTAATTATTAAAATAATAAATTTTACAAAATGTTTATCTTTAGTTAATAATTATATTATACAAAATAAATTTGAACTCACATTTTACTTTCATCCTTTTCATATGAAACAGTTTTTGAAATTAATTTTGGTTTATAATCTAACATAATAACATTTTTTCCATTATACCCGTTGTTGTATAAATTTTCTGTTTCTAATTCATCTAATGACATAGAATCATCATTAAATGAATCTTGTAAATAATTTGTATTTTTTTTTAAACAACAATTATTTTTTAAACGAGGTGAATGTAAAATTGATGAATTTGTTGAAGATATACATTGATAAGAAATTTTATAATTATTATTATGATTATTATATTGTTTTATTGTATTTATAATTTTTGATGTATTATCTTCAAAAATAAAACAACAGCATCTTCCGCTTTGCCATTCTAATAGATATCTTATATAAGCACCAACAACAGAAAATAAACAACCCATCGCTACAAGAAAAGTAGAGAATGCATGAAAATAACAAGCATATCCAAGATATTGCTAAAATATTTATTAAAATAATCATTTTATCATAATATTCTTACCGTATATTCCATTTCTAATCCAGTTAGTTTACTTCCTTGGGGTGAAATAGCATAAACGATAAAAGAAATGTCAGCCATAACAAGACAACTAGTTGAGATAGTTGAAGATACTACATGTAACAAAGCATTTGGCACAAAACACGGTGAACATAAACCAGTTATAGTTGATATTCCACCAAAAATATTAGCAAAAATAGTAAAAAATAGAATTGCTCTATGATGTGGTAAAAATCTATGCATTAATACTTCTTTTTGACCATTTTCATTTATTTCCTGTATTGCATAATTAATATTTTTTAATGTATCATGATCAAATTTTGAAGCACATGTATGATGATATAAAATTCCTAATGGTGAAGATATTGGAATATTATTTGTTGAGATACAATCATATAATATTCCATGTTCATGAATAGCATTTAATTCAACTAAATCTACAATTTGCCATCTTGTAGAAAACATCGATATTGTTGCAAAAAAACATCCTATACATGTAAATATTACACTTAAATATACAAAAATTCTATGTAATTTTTTATTTGAAGTAACAGTAGGCATCATAAATAATAATAAACTATCAATTTTATTTTATTTAATATATAAATATTTCTTTTGGCAAAATAATTATTATATGTATATATTGTTTAATTTAACATTCCTAAAATTAAAAATAGATTAAAAATTATGTTTAATTTTCTCATTGACAATTAAACTATAAGAAAAAAAAAGCCCAGTTTATTTTTACTATAGCAACTAAAAATAATAGAAATATGACAATATTATGTATAAATGGTCATTATAAAAATTTTATAAAAAGTAAAAATACATTACTATAAAGCAATTAATTTTTTAAACCATATACTTTCATATATATATATATATATATAACCAGGAAACTTTATTTTCTTTCATTGATATAAAAAGATAATTATTAAGGAAAATATATATAAAAATTTATTTTTAAACAGACAAAATAGTTTAGAATAAAATTTTATAAATATAAAATATTCTTGAAAACGTTTTAATTACTATATATTTTTTGTTTTTTTTTTAATACTTTCTAAATATGGTATAACTTTTTAAATTTATTATATGAAATAAATTTTATTCAAAGTATTTGTTATATAATAGTATCTCATGATATAAATCAAATATATATTTTTTTTTATTTTTGGATATAAATTTATTTTTACAATATAAAGAATTTATAATAAACAAGATATTTCAATTGTCTTTATAGATACTATTGTTAAAAAAATAAAAATATACAAAAAGCTAAAGTTTTTTATACTCTTGATACTTTTATTTAAAAAAAACAACAAGAAATATGACAAGGATACTTATATATGAAGATGTTTTTGAAAAAGGTAATAGAAAAGAAAAGTGAATATAAACATTTGGTCATTAATTTGTTGATAGCAAGAAATATATAAATATATTTTAAAGAAGACAACTGACAATGGTAATAAAATTTCTAAATATCTCTTATAATGAGAGAGTAGGCATAATTTATCATATATATAATCATTCTTACTAAAAGCTGTTTTTTAAAAAAAAAAAAAAATTTCTTTATTTAACATAACAAAAATATAATAGTATTGAGAAAGAAACCAAGAATAGTTAAATAAATTAAAAATGGTACTTCTTATAAGAAAGTGTTTAATAAACCTGAAATGATATCATTTTCAAAGTATACTTTAACTATTTAAAATTATAGTTTAAGATAAAATATAATTTCCTATAAAAATAAAAGGTGATAAATGAATATAGAAAATTTAATTTATCATAAAAAGTTATTTTCTTTACATTTTTTTAATAAATATACATATATATATTATAATATATAAACAACTAATGAAATTTAAGAATATAAAATTTTTTTATTAGCATTAACTTATGACTTATTTTTTTTTTTTTATAAAATAAGTAAATATTTTATAATTAGTAATTACTTATCCATAATTTAAAATATTATTATAAATAATGTAAAATAAAACTATTAAAAGTCATAAAAGTATTTTGTGTAAAAGTAATGAAAAAACATACTTTCATAATTTATTCTAATGGAAAGATATTTCTCCGTCCTCATAAAGGATAATTTAATTTTTTTTTTCTAAATAATTATTTTATCTTTTAAATATAAAAAAAAGTGTTAAAAGAATTTTTTGAGTAAAAGTTATTAAAGCTAAAATATATTTCAAAACAACATAATTATAAAAAAAATAAAATATTTAAATTATATATTGTAAACTAGTATTTTTACTATATTCAATTTTTTATACCTAACATGGCTAAAGTTATAGAATTAAAATGATAGATACATGAACAGTTTATTCATTTCAATTAAATCTCCAGTGTATTTTAAACATAAAGTATATTTAACAGAAAATTTCAATCAACAAAACAGAATTAAAATATTTAAATAAAATATTTAGAAAGATAAGAGTTTTATATTAATTTAGCTTAATATAAAAATATATATATATAAAAATATATATACATATATATGTAATATTAATAACCATTCTTTATTTTTGATTTTTATAAATGACAAATATTTTATTTATATGTACAAAAGTTATAAAATATTTAGTAGGATTTGGTTTAAAATAATGAGAAATAAAAGAAGAAATATATATATATATATATACTTATTTCATTCAATCATAATAAGCTTATTATAGATTAATAAATTTAACTTTAAATAATGTTTATAAAGTTAAAGGAAAATAATAAATTACATATCATTTAACAAATGATTAAAAAAAAAGTAAGTAAATTTTATTCTTTCTATTTTTTTTAATAATAAAATGATTCTTGATATACTTTTGAAAAAAAAAAGTTGATTAGTAAGTTTAAATTTAATACATTAATTTGTGTAAATATTTTTTAACATAATAATTATTGAGATCAAATAATAATAATAATAATAATATTATATCAGGATGACATGTTTATTTAAATGTATTTTAATACAAATAATAAGACCAATAACAAACCTTAAAAAAATAATTAAGTATTTAATAATATATTTTTAAAACTTACATTAAATAAGGCAAAAAATGTTGGAAAACAACAACTAGATATTTTATCTATCTCATCAGGAGTCCATTTCATTTTACCACAACCAGCCGCTTTCCATTTCATGTCTAATCTTTCAACAGGAAACATAAAACGTTTTTCATATCCACAAAATGCTTGGGGACTAACTTCATTATCATTTTGTCTTTGTCGGCATATCATAGGTTTTTTACGACTACTTGTTTCTCCTTCACGAACTTTATAACCAACTATAGCAAGTTCAATTAATGTTCCAAAAATAAATGTCATTGATCCTAACATCCATACATCAATTGCTTTAATATATGATACTCTAGGAAGATTTCTCATAATATTACCAAATTGAAAAACAATTGCAAGTAAAGAATTAACACCAAGCATTGTTCTTGCTGGAATAGCTTTTGAACCAAGTGCAAATGATACCCATGATATGAAAATTGTAAGGTATGTTGGAACATATGCTTGCATAAAATACCAAACAAAACGTCTTTTAAAAATAAATGTTATATGTAATTCATCCCACATTCCTGCTGGATATTTTTCTTCAATATGTTTTGTTTCAATATTCATAAGATCATAATCTGGAAGAAGAATTTCATTAAGAATTGTTACTGGTTTAACATTCATTGGATTCCAACGCATTCTTACTTCTTGATTATTATAATTAAATGATTCATAAACTAAACCACATTTTTGAGTATCAAGAGGAAAATTAGTTAATTCCATTGAACAAGGACCTCTAACTCTAACTCTCTAAAATAAATTTTTTTATTTTAAAAAATGTTACAAAAAAAAAATATTATATATTAAAACTTACATAATTTACCCATACAGTGCCATTAGGATATAACATCAAAAAGACATTCCTAAAAATTATATATTAATTTTACAGTCAATGAAGCATATTAAATTTATTTATACATATATATATATATGTAATAGATTAAAATAAACTACATTTAATGAAAGTTAATACATTTAACTTAGTGTATTATTAAAGTGTTAATCAAAATAAAAATTTAAATATTTTTAACGTAAATATATAGCTTACTTAAAAGGACTTTCATGAATTTCGGCAACTTTTGAATTAATAAAACAAGAATTTGGAGTCCATAAACGATCTAGAACCTGTCCATTTAATGATAAATTTTGTTTACATGGTGATAAATGTTCAAAATTTAAGTATGGATCTAACCACATTTCATTAATATAAATATCCATCTTTAATGTTATATTATTTATTTATTTTTAAATATAATAAAAACAAAAAACCATACCTGAAAGTCATTCGTAATTTCACTTATAGATGTTATTGATTGCAACCAAAATTCAACAGCAACATCAACACCTTTTTCTTCAGCTAAAATTTTACAAAAAAATAATAATAATAACTACATTTAAAATTTATAATAAATAATATTTTTTATTTTTTTTTACTCTTATTTAATAATATTTATTATATTGTAATAAAAAAAAAATTCATTTATTATTAACAGACATTGGAATAATTTAAGTGAATAAATACCCTGAAAAGAAACCCATTTTTATATAACTTTATAAATCACATTATGCCATTTTCAATTAACTCTAATAAAATATTCATGTAAATAAACAACCATTAATTTTTTCAATGTCATTATAAATTAATGTTTTTTAAAATAATTTATATACTAATTAATCATTGTATCTATTTTTGTAAACTTTAAAATTTTTATATAAAAAAAAATTATTTATTTATTTATTATAAATGTATAAAAACATACCAGGAACACGAAATTTATTATATCCAGTACCGTTTAATAATTTGTCAATTATAGATGTATCTGTTGTACAGTTTCTTTTTCTTCCAATATTTTCAAAATTATTATTTGATATTTCTGATGTTTCATCAATTTTTTCCTCCAAATAATCATCTTCAACACCAGTATATGTAGAGATTGAATGACAAGTTATAATTTGTATTAAATATCCAATAAAAATTATTTTTATTAAAATAAAGTAAAATGAAATCATAATAATAAAAAAAAATAAAATAAAATTTATTAACTGAAAAGAAAAAATAAATAAAATGAAGAATTAAAAATAATATTAAAAAAAAATTTTGTTTCTAAATAATAAAAAAAAAAAAATACTATCATAAATTTTTAGAAAGTATTATTTTTTAAATAACAATAAAAATGTTACGTAATTTTCACCTTTTGTGTTAATATAAAAATCTAATGGTACGTATAAAAATAATTTTAAAATACACTCAAATAATTTCCTGAATTTTTATAATATATATTTATATGTCTGCCAATACAAATTTTTAACTTATGCCTAAATTCTTAATGTTCAAGTTTGTGCTAATGGAAGTATAAGAGGCGGCCTCTTATAAAAGGAATTAGATCAACACACACCTCCAGGCTGTTAAGAGTCTTTTGAAACTGTGTATGCTTTATGAAAATGACATTGCAACTACTATATTTAAGAAAGAAATTGACTTAAATAAGAGGAAAGAAGAACATTAATTTTTTAATGGAGTGATAAGGAGATGAAGTTTATAAAGAGTGAAGTTTGATAAGTTAAAAGAGATAAAAATTTATATAATTTTGAATTGTTAAAAGATGTACAATTAATTTATTATAAAGAAAATATTTAATCATATAAAAATTGACAAATTAAGAATACAATTTTTTTTTTAATAATAATTTTAATAATTAATTACGTCATATTTTTTCATTACATTTTGAAATATTTGCAGATGCATAAAAAAATAATTATTAATAAAAAAGTTTACTTGACATTTAAGTTGATTTTATAAAAAAAAATGTCACAAAATAGATCGACACCATCATATACATTTCCACTAATACCACCAATTTTATGATAAAAAAAAAATTCGGGATCAGAAGGTTCTCCATGGATTTTTGGCTCCATGTTTCACGAAAAAAGTGAATTATTACCAATCATCTTTTCCCTGTTAAACAATTGAAAAGATCATAAACGCCTAACCCAACCCATTATATAGTAAAATCAATAAATGTCAATCTCAGTTGGGTTATTACATTTATATTCATTTTATTTATCAATTATTCAGAATAAAACTAAACATATTAACATTTACGCTTTTTCAATGCAGAAAGTTTAGACTAAAAATATAATATTATTATAATATATAAATATTAATAAACATACAATTATATTTTTTTCAACATTTTTATGTGATTTCAACTTTTCCTGTCTTGTACCTGTAAAATCATTATCAAATTTAATATTAGGATTAAATTTAAGTTTATTAAGATTGTCAATTTTAATATTTTCATGAATAGTATCTTCTTTAGAATTTTTTACTATTTTAGTTGGAATTAAATAATCAATATCATTCATATCAACATCTTCAAAATCTGAATCATCATCTGTTTTTATACTATTATTATCATTACTTTCTTTATAAAATTTATCAATCCCCAAATCATTACATTTTTGAGTGTAACGACGTATTTTTTCTCTTAAATTAAAACATTTATCATGAAATAATTTTTCATATTTATTTTTTGATTTACATAATTTATCAATTTTTCTTGTTAAACTTTTTGCTATTTTAGAAGATCTTTCATGTAATTTACTTAAATTATCTAAAATGCTTTTATTTTCATCTGTAGGAATAATTTTAAAACAATCTTTTTGAAGAAATATTTGTATTTCTGTATTAACATCATATCCATGAGATTTATAAAAATTTACATTACTGGTTGATGGAACTTTTTCGTTTAACGAATCTTTAACAATATTTTTTAGTTCATTAGGAATTAATTCTTCCATTAATTCATCCATTTTTTTAAAAATAACATTAATTTCAGATAAAAGTTCTTCATAATGTTTTTGAGCAAGACTACAACGTTTTAAAAAAACTTCCATTAATTTTTTATCTTTCTCTATTTCAATAATTTTTTGTTTTTCATCTTCTATTTTAATAAGTTCTTCTATTGTTTGTAATTTAATATATTTATTTCCTAAATCTTTTATCCAATTATTAATTATTTCTCTACTTCGTTTTTTCATTAAATTAAAATCTTCTTTTTGTTCCTCATCATCATATGGCAAATTAAAAAAAACAATATTTTCTAAAAAACAATATGACCAAGAAAGGTAATGTAAAGCAAAAATATCAAATTTTCTTATAAAATAATCAGCCACAACTATACTTCCTAATCTGAATAAATAATTTTTTTTATTACATATTCTTATTAAATATCCAACAAATTTAGCTATTCCAATATCATTATTCATAATAAGAATTTCTAAGTTAGTTAAATATTTACTATTTAAAGTATTTTTTTCTTTATCATAAGATATACACAAATTACGTGTTGCTATTTTAATAGCTTCATAAGACATTTAAAATTAACTAAAAAAAAATTATATTATAAAATATTTACTTTATAATTATAAGTAAAAAAAATGGAATATTAAACCATATAAAGATAAATATATATGTATATATATATATTTTATTTTTTTTTTATAATTTAGAAAACATTTTTATGTTAATAATAAAAATAATTATCCTTATTTTCTCCATTCAGGATTTGGAGGTCGCATTGATGATGAATATTTATAAATAGGAATATTTTTTTTTAACATTATTTCACGAACTTTCCAACGTAGGGATAATCTTTTTTTTTCACCTGGTGGTGGCTGCTTATCCCATTCTTTTTTATATGTATGATATCTTTTAACAGGATCATGTTGATAATGTAAACGTCCAGGTTGTGGTTCACCTTTATATCTCAAACATGGTGATAATTCATATTTATTTTTATTTGCAAAACGTGAACTTTCACTTATTAATTGTTCATCAGTTATTGGTGTTAAATTATGAGATGATATAGTTGAACGATTAGATAAAGATTCTAATGGATTTTCATTTGCCAATTCAGCAATCTTCAAATAAAAAAAAATTTTTTTTATTATTAAATTAAATATAAAAACTTACTTTTTCATCATAAATTTTTATTTCTTCATAAATTTTACTTAATGTATCGTAACCTTTATCGATAAGAGAATCATATTCATGTGAATATCCTGGAGATGTCATTAAGTTATGATAATTTTCATAACTTTTATAAGGAGAATTTCTTGATGGTGTTGTTAATAAATCTCTATTACTTTTAGCATTTTCTAATGTTTTAAATGGATTTAAATCATTTTTTAAATTTTCATCATCTATATTCAAATCTAAAAACATACTCATATTCTTTCCAGAACTTTTATAGTTATCTTCTTCCGCTTCATTTAATGCTATTTTATATAATAAAAGTTCACTAAATTTTTATATTTCTTTAAACTTACCATCAACAAGGTCATTTAACAAATCTTTTTCCATTGTATATCCCATTTCAGAGAGAACAGCTTCTACATCTTCAACATTATATTGTTGTAAAGTGGCCATCTAAATTATTTTGTTTTAATCAACAAAGATTACTTTTTGAAAAAAAAAATATATATGTATAATAATAATAATAATAATGTGTATATATATGTTAGAATGTTATAGAAAACCAGCTAAAATATTTGTAGTTAAAATTTATAACTATTCAGAGAGTATAAAGAAATTTGGTATTACGAGAGTCTTCAACACATCATTTAATAAACTTACCCCTGTGTAAACAAGCAAAGACTCTTGAAAAGAAATAATAATTAAAATATCTTGGAAAATCGTTTCTTGAAAAAATATCCAATTCAAAAAATCATTTTTTTGTTATCAAAAATATATATTGCTTTTCTATGATGTCATTGGATTCTAGAGGTGAAAAAAGAAAAGTACAATATTTATTATCTCATACTGAACTTATTGAAGAAGTTTTAGCAAATGAAGAAAAAAGACAAAAATTAGAAATAAAAAATATCTTTAAAAATGGAGGTAGTTCCAACGCATCCATAAATCACAAAATAAATAAGGAGATTATGGAATCCAATGGGAAGGATGATACTGATGATGATTTTATTGATGATACTTCTTTAAATGATTTATTAGTTACTGATGATGATGATGATAATGAAAAAAAAAATTATAATTTGATAGGATTAACAAAAAAATTTATCCAGTATTTACAAAATAGCAAAAGTAATGTAATAGATATTAACGTTGTAAGTTTCTGGAAAGATTGCCTTTCTTTATCAATACTTATATAAATATATATTTGTAAGGCATTAGAACAATTACAAGTTAAAGGAAAAAAAAAAATTTATGATATTATAAATATATTAGAAAATATTGGATTAATTGAAAGGAAGACATCAAATCTTATACAATGGAAAGGTGGTACTTGGCCTCCAAAAAATGGACAAAAAATAGATTTAAAAACATCAGATAGGAATGAAATGATTAAATTACAAAATGAAATATCAAAATTAGATAAAAAGGAAAAAGAACTTGATGAATATTTAAAATATATGAAGATGAGTCTTAAAAATGTATGTGAAGAAGCTGCTAAAAAAGATTTATTTTATATGCATGCCGGTGATATTATGGATACTTTTGAAGATAAAGCTGTTATTGTTATTCAAGCACCTAAAGGTACACTTTTTTCAAGTGATGAAGGAAAAATATGTATTGATAATAAAACAGGAATGAATTATCCATTAATGATAAAATCATTTATTAAACCAATAACAGCAACTTATATAGAACAATCTTCTATACCTATAAATTATGATTATTATGATGAAGAAAGTTCTGATTATATAAATAATGAGTATGATTCTGCAGGCCAGACATACAATGTCACAAATATTGAAGAACAAGAATATCTTTATCACATAGAAGAAAACACCTATGAACATTCAACGGGTTATTCTAATGGTAATTTAAGGTACCCTTCACATGGAGTTCAATATGTTGAAAAAACATATATTGTACCTTTGGTTCCACAAGCTAAAGACGGTGATTATAAATTCAATTTTACTAGTGATATTGCTTTAATTTCATCATTCTCTGAAGATTTTTAATTTTCGCTCATAAGCATTTATCAAAAAAAACTAAATAATTCATCTAATAATATTTTTTTTTTGAAGATGAAATTATATAATAATTTTTAGGTCTTTAGGTATAATAATTGGATATATCAAAAATTTTTTTTAATATACTACTTAAAGATATTATATATTTATAAATGTTATTTATTAAAAAATAGTTATTTTTTTTAAATCGTATTATAAATTATAATTAAATATAGACATAAAAAAAAATAATTATTTGTATATTTTAAAAGATTTAATATTTTATATATAATATTTCTACATTTAATTGGTTTAAAGAGTGTTTATTTTTTTAATAAATAAAAAATAAGTAAATTAAACAAAAATTTTAACTAGATATTAAATTGAATTTTTTTTTAACTTTACATTCATTATCACTATCATCATCACTAATTGCATCAAGTTCATCAGACAATTTAGAATGATATAATTCCAATTGATCATTTTGTTCTAATAATTGTCGACCCTGTATTTTTGGTAAATGAATATCACAAAATAATTCTTCATTTAATAATTTATCAATAAAATCATCCATATACATTAATTCAAATCTTCCCATTCTATTCATATATCTTAATTTTCTATAATCATTATATATCGGTTCTAAATATTTATATATTTCAACAGATGAAAATGTAAGACGTATGTACATTGCTCCTAATGCTCTTATATATTTAAATTCTTCTTGTTGAATGTATTCAATAATAATATCTTTTTCTGGTGCTAATTCAAGAAGTTTTAACATTAAACATAAATATGGAGTTGGTTTTGTATTTCCTGCATAAATACCACCAATATAACGTAATTCAGCACCTTTATCAATAACAGTTTCAGCTAAAAATAAATAAATAATTTTTTAATATATTATTTTTACCTGATAATCCAAAACATTCCTCTTTCCAATATAAACTTTCATTTATTCTTGTTCTAATAATTTTTTCAATTAAAAATGTAGATCTTGTACCTCGAATAGTTTTTTGATTTTTTCCCATGATAAAAATTAATTAATAAATAAGTAAAAAATTTATGTTAAAAAAGAAAAAAAAAATTTTAAAAAAGCAATAAACTTTATTCCAAAATAAAGTAATAGATTAACAAATTATATAAAATAGTTAAATTAAAAAATAATTATGTACTAACGTATTCTATATTTTTTGATAATGTTTTTATTTTCATTCCAGTAATTCTTTTTTTTGAAATAATTTTTTTTTCATTATATCTTTTATCAAATTTTACATATGGTACTATTGGTCCATTACCATTATCATTATTAGATAATTGTTGTTTAAGTTTTTCATTAATAATTTCATATAACTTTTTATTTTTTTTCTTTTCAATTTTCTTTTTTTTATCTATAATATTTTTCTTTTTATATTCTTTTTTAATAATTTTAGATGACAAAAAAATTATTATTATTAATATAACGATAATAATTATATAAATAATTGTATTTCTATTTTTTATATATTTCATGTTTCTATCATTTTCTACTTTTTCAAAAAGATCTTCATCATAAAAATATATATATATTGGTCTACTAATATTTATTTTATCAAGACATAAGGTAACTTGGCTTTTCATCATATTTTTATAAATTAATTCAATTTTAATTTCATTATAAAGTTTATAATAATTAAATATTTTTTTTACATTGATTGTAAAGTCATTATAATAAAGTACTTGAATTGAATCTTGAGATGTATGAAGAATTTTATAATTATCGTCAAATGAAATTATCTTATAATATTTATTGGCATTTTTATCTGTACAATTTTCAACATTTCTTGTTTCATCTAAATTTGATTCATCAAAATTAATAAGAAGTGTAAACATTTTTATATAAAAATTATTTCTATTTTTAAATGTTATATAAACATTTATGATTACTTTTTTATCTTCATATAAATCAGTTGTTATGCGAATAAAAAAAGCATTTTTTGTTATATTATAATTTGATGAAAGAAAATTTATTATTATATCAACAATACGACAATTTATTTTTTGTATTGTAGATATACTATTAGATTCAAAAAATAATTGTCCTGGAACATAATATACATTTGATTTTTCTTCATATACCTTTTTTAATTCAAAACGTTGTGATAAATCATTCTTATAAAGAATATAAATTGATTTAAATTTTGTATCATTCTCTATAAATTCTTCTGACATTAAAAGAATTTTTAATGAATTATTACAATTATTATTTTTTAATGTATAATTTAAAGTTTTATATTCAATAAAATTACAATCAT
Organism: Strongyloides ratti; assembly: GCF_001040885.1. Classification (NCBI taxonomy): domain Eukaryota; kingdom Metazoa; phylum Nematoda; class Chromadorea; order Rhabditida; family Strongyloididae; genus Strongyloides; species Strongyloides ratti. The sequence goes on along the minus strand of NW_020171519.1, from coordinate 815,615 downwards.
CAGCAATAATAAATAATTTTTGATTCTTAAAATAAGGATTATATATTTGAGCATGTTCTATGTTACATTTTTCTTAAAAAAAAATGATATAATGAAAAAATATTAAATTACCCTCAATTATTTTATCTACATATTGTTGTTCATTTGAAATTATTAAAATATTAAATAAAAATAAGAATAATTTAATCATTTTTATAAAAAAAAAAATTAAATTATTTAAATTATTTTATTGGAAATAAAATTTACATTTATAATTAATTTATATAATTTAAAATAAATTATGAATATTATATATCATATTGATTAATTATTTAAAAAAACATAAAGACAATGATAGTTGATAATAATATAAAGAAGAAAGAAAGAATGTTAAAAGATTTTTGATAATAAAGCTCGTACTGCTAGAGCCGCATATTAACTAAATTTTTATACAACTCAATGGGATTTCTCATTTTTTCTTTTAACAATATTTCAAACAAAATTATTATACCTCAAACAATAGTTGAAAGTTGTTGATTGTGATTAAAATATTTATCATTTATATTATTTCATATCATTTTTCAATATATTTTAATTTTTTTTTATATAACAAATCTTTTCAGAATATATTTCTTTCAATATTTTTTTAAAGAAACAAAAATATATTTTTTATTTATACGAGAAAAAAAAAACGACTACGATTTATATTAAAAAAACAATAATAAGGTAAATTTCTTTTTGAAGATAAGCAATTAATATTTAAAAGATGTATGTTTCAGAGTATATAATTGATCATATTAATTAAAAAAAAAACAATAATTTAATAGAAATTTTATTGAACCTATTAAAAACAATAATAAACTTACAACAATTATTAATTTTCTTTAAATCTCTACTTTCTGAATATATATTACTTTTATATATTTATTTGTGATAAAATTTTTCTCTCTGTTAGATTAGAGAGAGATAAGTATAAAATTTTATATTTAATAAGATCTTAAACATTTAGTAGATATATAGTTGGAAAAATAGAGTTATATAAAATTTAAGATTAAAGAATTGATTATATTCTTAGGAGTGAGATTTTTCTTTAATTTAATATTAATTAAAATTATTGTTGATTTTTTTTATTTATTAAAAAATTTTCCATTCCAAAAAAAAGTAAAGGTTTGGTTCTTTTTTTATTTTTTTTTAAATTTAATACTATATATAAATAAAAAAAGAGATGTCAACAGGAAATTTACTATCTGGAAATGTTTCTAATATTAGACCACCATTCAAAAAACAACCTTCAAATTGTAGGTTTTTTTTATATAATATTTTTATTTGTATGATTATAATTAATTAGATGGTTCTGGATATCCTCATAATATGGCTGTAATTGTTGCTCCAACAAAAATTGATTATTCAGTAACTAAAGGTGGTCTAAAAACGTGGGCCGTTTTAGTAACATTTATTATATTATGTTTTACAATGGGAGCAATTATTAGTGAAGTTGAAGATGGTAAGTATTTTATTATTATTTTTTTAAATAATATTAATAAAATAAATATATACTTTAGATGATTATGATAATAGAGATGTTAATTCTTTTATGGCAGCAATAAATGAAAATGAAGAAATGGATAATATTGTTTCTGGTCCATCTGTAATAGCTGAAGATGTTGTAGTAGAACAGGTACCAACAAGTATGGATGATGAGGAAGAAAATAAAGATATTAATTTAGAAATTCAATTGTTCAAAAATTTACAAAAAAAAATTGAAAAAAATAAAAAATATAGGTATGATAAAGTAAAAGAAAATGTTATACAATTTAATGAAAATGATAAAAATATTGAAATTGATAAAAAAAATTATGTAAAATCAAACAAACAAGAACGTTATACAGAACAACATAATAAAAATATAGTAAATAATGATGATGAGGATAGTATAAATTTTAATAAAAATGAAAGAAAGAAAAAAAAGAAAATTTTTGATGATAAAGAAGATGAAAAAGAAGATGATCAATTAAATAAAAAAATAGAAGATAACAATCATAAAGAAAATAATATGGATAATTTAGAAACAGATTTAAAATTTAATTCTGAAATACCAAAAAAATATAAACAATTAGTTTGTAAAGAAGTTGAGGAAGAAACTGAAAATATTGAAAATGAAGATAAAGATATAGATGAAGATAATGAAGAAGATGTTATTCGTAAAATAAAAAATAAAGGTCCTACAAGAAATAAAGCAACGCTATTACGTAAAAAAAAATTACTTGAAATATATTATGAAAAAAGACCAAGAAAAAGTTTATTAAAAAAAAATCGTCATTTAAATAAATTTTATACAAAAAATAATATTTATAATGAAGATGATGACGATGATGATGATGATGAATTTATAAATGATAAAAGTGATGAAGATAATTTAATAAATAAAAAAAAACTTGAACATAAAAAATCATATGAAATATCATCAATAAAAAAGTCAAAGTGAGTATTATAAATATTTTAATTATAAAAAAGATATATTTTAATTTTTTAATATTAACATATTATTTGTAAATAAATATTTGTTATAATTGCATGAGCATGATATTTTTAATTTTATAGTAAAAAAAAATTTATATTTTTTTTTTAGATATATAGGAAGTTTGAAAAAATTATATACAAATAAAAAAGATCAAAAATTTCGTTCAAAATTAGATGCTGGAGATTTATTTATTGAAAAACATGATTTTGTAAATGGTGAAGCTATGTATAATGAAGTATTAAAATTGTATCCAGAAAGTCCACGTGCTCATTATGGAAGAGGTCGATTATATGAAATAAGATCTGAATTTGAAAATTCAAATAATTTAATGGATCAAGCAATGTTAGAATATCAAATAATTCTTGATAATGATGAAGCAACTGATGCAATGTATAAAGAAGCATCTGAAAGTTTAATTAGATGTGCACGATTTAGAGGAAATCTTCATAAAGTTTTAAATGTTCAAAGAAATATGATTGATAGAGATCCACAAAATTTAAATTTACAAAATGAATTTGGAATAACATTTCTTATGATGGGAAGGCATGAAGATGCTAAAAAAATTTTTCTTAATGTTATAAATGAAAATTCTAATAATTCAAAAGCTTTAGCTTATTATGGATATATATTAAAAGTTTTTGATAAAGATATTGTAAATGGAGTCTTTCATATGAAAAAAAGTATTTTAAATGGTGATTTAGAGCATAATGATTCAAAATTTTTTTATCATTTAGGAGATGGTTTGATGCGTCTTGGAAGAAGACAAGAAGCATATAAAATTTATGAAAAAGGTGCTGAATTAGGGTTATTTTTATCAACATATCAAAGATCAATATATAATATAGTTGGATTGACAGCAAAACCATGGTGGAATGTTGAAAATAGTGGTTGCATTAAAAGTTTAAAAAGTATTGAAAAACAATGGGTGTTAATAAGAGAAGAAGTTTTTAATGTATGGAAAGAACATTCAGATATGTTTTTACCAGAAGAACATCATTTAACAGATGGATCTCAAAAATATCTTCCACTTTTGAATTATGGTAAAATTATAGAAAATAATTGTTTATTAACTCCAAAAACTTGCGCAATACTACAAAAATATATTAAGAATGAAAAATGTTTTAAAGATAATTCAAAAATATCAGTTCTTCAATCTCATACAACTGTTTGGCCTCACTGTTCAACTACAAATCATAAACTTATTGCTCATCTTTGTTTATTAACATCATCTGAAGCTAGAATAAGAGTTGGTAATGAAACAAAAGGATGGAAAAATGGTAAATTTATAATATTTGATGAAAGTTTTGAACATGAACTTAGTTATGAAGGAGCAGCTGCTGGTAATAATAGAATAGTTTTAAGTATAGATTTATGGCATCCAGAGGTACCATTAGAACAACGAAAGTTAATTATCGAAAATAGTTATTAATTAAAATATATATATATAAAAATTTTTATATATAAATGACACTATAAAAGCATTGAAATTAATGTTTTGATATAGAATAATAATGTTTAAAATATATTTATTATTTTAAAATTTTTTTATTATAAAAAAGAATATATATATATAAAATAATAAAAAATATCATTGTAGTTTAATTTTCTTAACAAAATAAATTTTATTTTAAATAAATATAAAAATTATTAAAAAAAATTTTTAGGTAAATTTTATTGTTTTTGTAGTTATATTTTTTTTTTTATTTTACAGTATAAATAAATTAAAAAAATAAAAAGATATTATTATAATTTATTTAAATAGAATAGAATAAAAATTATTTCAAAATTATAAAAAAACAAAAATTTTTTAAACAAGTAAAAGTTTAGATAAAAAAATTTAATATTAAAATTTTAAATATCAATAATAAATGAATCAGTTATAGAAAAATTTTATTTCTAAATATTTATTTAAAAATTTTATCACAATATAACATAATTATTTTTAAAAAAATTTTTATTTAATTATAGGATTATTTGAAAAATTCAAAGTATATTTTATATGCTAATATAATAACTTTACCTTAATAAACTATAAATTTTTATTTAGTACCATATTAATTTTTATCCAACTTGAGTATCATTTATATTAAAAAAAATTCTTTTATTTGTAAGTTAATAAAAGTTGAATTTATTTTAATATAATTTTAAACAATTTTTTTTATTATAATTAATATATATTTATGTTAACATTTTTTAATTTTTTTAATTTTACTTTTAAAATATCATGATATTTTATATATATTATACGACCATTTGAATAAATTTAAAACTTAAAAAAAAACGAATAAATAAAAGTAAGAAATATTATAATAGCTTATTGTTATAACATTCTCTAGTTTATGTTATACATGAAATTTTACCATTTTATATATAATTAGTAAAATAGTTTAATTTTCTATAATATATTAAAGTATTAGTCGTTGCTATGATGATAAAGTAATCTCTTATATAGCAGTTTTAATTATTTTTATTCATTTCATAAATATATTGAATAAATTTTACTTATACTTTTAAGCTGAATATAATTAAATAATAATTTTTTATACAAAAAACAATCAAAAATGTTTTTATTACAATATTATTTTTGGTTTTAAAAGTCATAACACTTTTTATTAGACTCATTTTTACTTCAATTTATTTCATACATTTATTTTTTTTTACATAACATTATTTTATATTTTTTTAATATATTAAGAAAATAACTTATTGAGCTAAAATTTATTTAATATTAAACACATAATTATTGGATGATATATATTTAAATGATTCTAAGGTAAATATATATATTAATTTTCTTTGTAATAGTAATATGAATACAGTTGTATTTTTTATAGAAAAAAATATTTTAATATTTGTTAATATTTTATAAATATTGATAAATATTTTTTGAGAACAATTAAAATATACATTAGTAATAATGACTATCATTATAAAGATAAATTTAGAAGTATTTAAGCATTAATATTAATACTTTGTTTAATAGTATTAATAATACATTAAATTATTATATCATTTGTGGTGTATAATAAAACATAACATACAATATATATATTTATTATTACTAAAATTGTAATAGCCATTGAATCATTTAAAAGACACATATGATTATTTAGATAAATATAGAATACACTCACCTGCAATTGTATGTTACTTTTAATACATAGATTCGTGAAAGTAATATGAAAAATCAGTGATATATCAATTTTATTTGTTTATTTAATCATATATTACAATCATCTTTTTCATAACTATTTATTATATTAAAAAAAATTAAAAATTTTATTACTTCATGTTTAAATAAAATTACAATTAATTATTACTTAATAAAAAAAATAAAATATTTACTGATTTATCAATAAATTGATAAAATTTTATATAAATTTTTTTATTTTTCTAAATATTATCATACTGTTATAGATATTTCTTTTTTTAAATTAAAAGAAAATGAGACATAAATTAATATTAACTACTTTATCAATTTTATATTTAATTTTATTAATATTATTTTTAAATTCAAATCCACATAATTTTATCTATAAAAAATTTTATCCTATAAATAATTATTATAAACAAGTAAAACATTTTAAATTAAATAATAAAAATAATGATAAAAAATATGGTATTATATCTGTTGTTGATGAATTTCGTCCAGATTCTTATAAACTTGCAACAGATACTGTTCATTGTTATGCACATGCTTACAATTATACATATTTTATATTATCAATGAAAAATGAACCACAAATATCAAAAATATGTACTCAACCTGATATTATGTTTGTTAGGCATTGTTTTTTGGCAGAATATTTAGAATTACATAAAGAAATTGATTATGTATTATTTATTGATGCTGATACTGTTGTTATGAATCCCTATCATACATTACAACAATTTTCACCTAAAGAAAATGAAGAATTTTTATTATATTCAAGAATTTTTAACTATGAAATTGCTTGTGGAAGTTTTTTTTTTAAAAATTCAAATTATAGTAGAAATTTATTAAGAGATTTTGGAAATTTTTATTATAATCTTCCTAAAAGTATGCATGGTTCTGATAATGCAGCAATTCAAGCATTATTTTTAGAAAAATATGTTAAAAATCAATTTTTAGAAGAAAGAAAAATTTGTTATAATGTATGGAATAAATCAAAAAATTGGGATGATATATGGGATTTTGAAGCATGTATGATAAATTTATTAGAAAAAGCTTCTGAAACACCTTTATCAACAAAATTAATGACATTTGATGATGGCAAAGTTGTTATTGTTGGTAAAGAATCAGAACGTAGATGGATTAGAGATGGTTCATTAACAAATAGTTTATTTTGTAAAAAAGATTTTCTTTTTCATGGATATAAAGGTTTACAATCATCAATGCCTTTTTTAGGAATTAATACATTTGTATTTAATCCAGAAGAATGTATTAATCGACCATTACCATACTTATGGAGTTTCAAAAAAGATAGTATGATTGAATGTTCATATAGAGATGAAATGATTGGTAATACAGTAAAACAAACAAGGAAAGAATTTTTTAGAGATTTAAATGATAGCGGGTATTTAAGCAAATATAAAAACTAATTAATTGTTTTGTATTTTTTGATAAAACATTATCTTTAAAATTTTTATATTTAAAGTTTAAATTTGTAAAAACATTATAATAAAGTATTTATTTATATTATACAACTAATTATTATGTTTAATTTTTATATTGCAAAAATACAGAATAAAAAAATTCATTTAATTTTTTAGTATTGCTATATTTAACAAAAAACAAATTTTTTTTTTAATCCAAAAAATATTATTTTTAAAATAGTTTTATAATAAATGTTTAATTTTCTTTTTAACACAAATAAAAAAAAAATTTTTTCTTAAAAAAATCAAATTTATATTTTATATAAAAATATTTTTTGCATAAAATTAATAAATAATGAAGTTACAATATAATATTATAATTGTTAAATTTATTTTTTTTAAAAAGATAAGTTTTTTAATTATAACATAATAATTTAAAAGCATGTCATAAATTAAAAATATAATTATTTTTACAAACATCATTATGTTTTAAATTTCATATATAATATGATATAAATTTCTTCTTAATATAATTCAAAAAAATGTTTAAATATTTTCATTTATTTTTACCAGTTATTTTTAATACTGTTTTTGGATTTGAAAATGCATACTATATTATGGTTACTGGAAAGGGAAAATTAATTTGTGAAAATAAACCAGCAGTTAAAGCAGTTGTTGAATTGTATGAAAATCATTGTATGATTAACATATCTTTTTTATTATTTACATTTTTATTTAGTTGGTGTTGATAAATTATTAAAGAAAATTAAAGTTAATGATAAAGGAGAAATTTTATTTAATTTTCAAATACCTGGTTTTTTTAAAAATAATTATTATTTAAAAGTTTTTGATGAATGTGGCCTTATCAATAACCACCAATGTATAAATGAAAGAATTATAAATTTACCATTTCAAATTTCATTAAATAATTTATCAGTGAGAAAAAAAATTCTTAACATCAAAGAAATTAATCTACTAGAGAATAACATTTATATTTTCAATAATATAGTTCATGTTCAAAAAAGATGTGATTTGCATGATGACTATTATGATGAGATCTATTTGGATGATAAGAAAAATGACAATGATATATCTAGATTTGAGGTAAAAAAATATAAAAAAATAATTAAAATAATTTTTAGAAAAAAATTTCAAATGAAATAAATAAAGATATTAATAATGAAAAAGATGAAAATTTAAATAAAAAAATCGATTTAAATATTTATGTTAATAATAAACGATTAACAAATAAAGTAAAAGATTTTTTTTTACAAAATATGATTTATAAAAATTTTTTAAAATTATCTGATTTTAGAAAATTTTTTGAAAATATTTAAAAAAGGTTTTTTAAAAACTTAAATGAAGAGGAGAAAACAAAAAACATTTTTTAAAATCTTTTATTTCAAAAAATAAAAATGTTGATTTATTTAATAAATTGATTTACAAATTTTTAAACAATTTTTATATATAAAATAATATTTTATTATATTTAAAATTAATAAATTATTTGTCTATTAAAAAACTATCATTCTTGATTATATTAACTTTTTATAAGTTCATTGACAAATCATTAGAATAGTTGAATAACTATATATATATACATCTAATTTATAAAAAGAAATTAATATTATACGAATGACTATGACTGATCAATTAATTAAATAACTGTTAATTTTGGTAATAAAAGTTGTATAAAATGCAATGATTGCATATGTTTATAAATACTTTTATTTAATGATCTCTAAAAATAATATTTTATTGTTTATTTTTATTAAATTTATTTTGAATAATGATGTAGTAAGTAAATCAATTGATAATATTACTTGTAAAAATAATAATTGTAGTTGTAAGTTAATTTATATATCTTTAAATATTTTTTAGTAATTTTATCATCTAATAATTATTCAGAAAAACAAAATTTAATTAATAAAAATATAAAAGAAAATAGATTTTGGTTTGGAGGTTTTTCTTCATGTATTGGAGGATTTATAACACATCCTATTGAATTAATAAAAGTTCATTTACAAACACAACAAACTGTTAAATTTGGAATTATTAGTGCAATAAAAAATGTTTACAAATTAGATGGTTTATTAGGATTTTATTCAGGAATAACTGGTAATTTATTTAGACAAGCTACAAGTTCAGCTACCCGTTTTACTTTATATGATATATTTAAAAGTTATTATGGTAATGGAAAAAATGTGACATTTTGGATGCGAACATTATTTGCAATTGTTTCTGGTGGTATTGCTGGATTTTTTGGTACACCAGCAGATAAATCATGTGTTAGAATGATGAATGATGTTAAACTTCCTATAAAAGAAAGAAGAAATTATAAACATGTTTTTGATGCAATTTATAAAATGGTAAAAAAAGATGGATTTTTAAGTTTATTTAAAGGTTGGGAATTTGTAATGATAAGAAGTTCTGTTTTAACAGTTGGTCAAGCAGCAGTTTATGATGAAATAAAATTAATACTTTTAGATACAAAAATTTTTAAAGATAATTTATTAACATTTTTTGTTGGATCATTTATTTCTGCTGGTATTGCAACAATTATAACTCAACCTATTGATACTATAAAAATAAGAATAATGAATTCTGAACCAGATGTTTTTAAAGGATACATAGATTGTTTTATATATACAATAAAACTTGGACCATTAGCTTTATTTAAAGGATTAATTCCAGCTTTTGTAAGAGTTATACCTTATACAATGATAATTTTGATTGTTTCTGAAGAATTAAGAATACATTTTGGTAAAGATATACATTAATATTTATAAACATATATAATATAGTTAAACAAAAAAACTATCATTTATTAAATAAATTCAATTATGTCATAATAATATAAATTATAACATTTCAAAGTATATAAGATTTTACTTTTGAGATAATATTTTTTTATAATGTTAAATAATGTTTAAAAATAAAATTACAAACAATTTGTAATTATTTTAATTTAATATAATAATATAATAATCAAAAAAAAATTATAATTACAATTTATTTATATATGTAAAAAAAATATAGCATTTTTATATTTTTTAATATTAATTATCAATAATTATATAAATTTCAGTATTAAAAAAGATATATTAATGATTAATGGAAAATTATTTTTAGATAAAAATTATACAGCAACATTAATTTTTGTAAATTATTAATTATAAACATATTTTTTTATCATTAAAAATGATTACTATAAATGTTTTTCAATAAAAGTATAAAGTTTCTATATTAATTCTATTTGAATACTTATGATTATTAAAATTTTCTTTTATTACTCAAAAAAAATCACTATAATATTTATTATCAATAATTTAAATATACCTGAATAATCATTATAATATAGTAATCTCTAAAACATATATTAATTATTATATATCACACGCATATTTTTTTAAAACTTTTTTGGTTAAATTTTTAACCATCAAATATCATTTGTCTTTTCATATATATAATGTTTATTGAATAAACAAAAATAAAAAAGATTTGATAACAAAGTAATTAATGAAAAAAAAAACAAAAATATTAAGATTATATTATTTATTTATATGTAAAAATATTATAAAATATATTAAAAAAAATTTTACTTTAATAAACTTTCAAGCCAGTATTATGCTTTAGTAATTTAAATAATATTTTTTTGATAATCTTAAATTTTTCTACATTTATATCAATTTTGTAATAATTTTTATTTTACAATAATAATAACCAAAATTTTTTCTTATGACATAATTAAATATAAGAGGTTTTTTTTTTATATATATTTTCAAAATAATCGATTGTTATTTTAATTATTTATCTTTACTGATAAAAACTATCAATTTTCCTACATGATAATTAGTTAATTTAATTAATTAATTTTTTTTTGTCAAAATAAAATATCTTCATTGTATAAGTAAAAAAATTTTATTGTACAATATACATATATTTTATAATATATATAAATTCTTTGATGATATAAATTTCTTAACAGGATAATACATATTAAGTATTTGATAATCGTCTCATATAATATTTTTATTTTTAGTTCTCTATATATAAAAAAAAATATATATATATATATATTTATATTTATTATATTTATAAGGATATGTCTTCTATCAAACATGAACTTGTGTTAAGTGCATTAAAAGTTATTAGACCAACAAAATATTTAAAAAGTCTTGTTGTTTCTGCTATATGTTTAGGTGAAGGAAAAAGTATTGAAAATATTTATGTTGAAGAATTAACAAAACAATATGGTAAAGATGTAGCAAAAAATTCTGAAATTGAATATACTAGAGATATTAATTCTTTATTTAATAAAAAATATTCTGATAAAGATTTAATTATTTTATGTGATATTATAACAAATAATTATTCTAATGAAAAAAATTTTAACTGTGAAGAACTCTTTGATGCTACAATTAGTTGTTTAAAAGAAAATGGTTATATAATTATTAAAGAAAATTTACGTCGACATGAAGGTCCACTTTTAACTAGAATTAATAAATTTCTTCAAGAAAGTTATTTAATTAAATTTTATGAAATGAATCAAATAAAATATTCTATTTATATGGAAGGAAATTTCTTAGATATTTATTGGATATTAAGAAGAGAAGATAAAACATTTACTGATAAAAAAAAATTTCATTTTTTTAATTTTATTGAGGAATATAGTTTATTAAAAGCAGATGTTAAAACTTTTGCTGGAAAAGAATTTTTTCATTTTATTGATTATAATGAAAAAGAACATTGGAACCTTTTAGATAGATTTGAAAAATTAAAAAGTGGTTCATTAATGTTACAGATTGGATTTACTTATTTACATCTTCAAACTGTTGTTAGATATAACAATATTCTTTTTTTAATGAGTCCCTATACAGAAACAATAATTGATAATCTTTTATATAATCAACGTGCTAAAGATAATAGAATATTTTATATGTTAGCTAATTTTCATCTATGTATTTTTCCATCTAACTATTATGATATTATATTTGTACCTAATTTTCTCCATTACAATGAAGATTATGAAAGATTTTTTAAAAATTCTTATAATTGTTTAAAAAGTGGTGGTGAAATATTAATAACAACTTTAGTTATTGGTCCAGGATCCCAAAATCAAGAATTTGATGGAATAGTTAAATTTCATAAATTATATCTTAAATCAAAAAAAGAAATTATAACTTTTATGGAAAAAAATGGTTTTTCTGATATTGAAAATGAACAAATGACAAATATATTACTTATAAAAATAAAAAAAATATTAGAAAATGAACCAAGTACTTTTACAAATAAAAAAGCAACTTTTTTAAATACATATATTCATTCTAAAAACCTTGAATTTATTTTATTTTATGGTAGAAAACTCTAATTTTTAATACAATGTTTTTCATAATGAATGGGTTTTTTTTTTAGAAAATATTAAATAGCAAATATTTTGTAAATGGAATGGAAATGTATTATTACCAAAGAAAATTTTTAGATATTTTTATTATATTATGTTAGAAAAATATTTTATCAATATTAATAATTTTTCAAATTATATGTGTAAAATTATTTATTTGAAAATTAATTTATCAAATTTTGGTTTCAAAATTGTTGAATAAATGATGTATTTTTATATATTAGTCATATTTCTATACTTGGAGACAATTAATAAATGTAATAATTAACTATGACTAAAAATTAGTTGGACTAAATGATTGAAAAAAAAATTTATTTAGGGAATTTTTTCAATCTATTTTATATTTAAAACATCAAAAATATGGCATTAATTAGATAATAAATAAAGAAAAATTGAATGTAATATTTATTTAATTTTCAAAAAGATATTTTATTGTATTTCATCTAAAATTTACTTTCAAAATATTTCTATTTTTGCAATTATAAACAGTATTTATCATATTTAAAAAATAATTATGTTTTATCATTTGTTTTCAAAGAATATTTTAAATAAGTTTATTTTTATTGTTGATAATTAATGATAATATTAAATATTTTAACTTTTAAGGTTTACTTATTTTTGACTATTTTTTATTAAAAAAGTTTTAAAAAAATAAATATATTATTTTTTGGTAGATTATATAAAAAGATATAATACAAAATTTTTTTAATAATTATATATTTTTAATATACATTATGAGTAATAGTTGTGATTTGAGCATCATGTTGTTTTGCGAGAATTATAACTTTGTTAAGATAAGTTCGAAACAAGTTGTGGTGGGTGATGATAATTTGATAGGGACATCTTAAAATATATAATGTAGAATTATCGGATTTTAACCCCTGACACCATTTATGTTTCTTTATCATTAAAAATAATTTCTTTTTAAAAATCACACAAATTTATAATATAAAAATATTTATAATAAATTTCTTTTAAATATACTAGTTTTTTAATTATAAAAATAAATTTTATTTTAAATAATTCATAAAAAATTGACAGATTTTACGTTAACAAGAAAATTAAAATAAATCAAGAAATGGAGAGAAAAGTTTAAATTGAATCCTAACGTGAACTGGTTCTGAAATATTATTATTAAATAATTTTATGATCTTGTCAATGTCAGTAAAAATAACTAAGTCAAAATTAAACAATAAAACTTTTGTCCTTTACTTATTATTTCAAGATTATAAAGTGTTCTAAATTTTTATATATAAAGATATGTTATCATGATAATTTTTATTATAAGAAAATTTTAAAAATATGTTTTTGTATTTTATTTTTCTACAATTTTTATATTTTATAAATGGTAAAATTTATAATTTATCTTCTAATAAAATAGTTAAATATAATCCAAATCTAACAATAAAAATTCAACCTGCATATGTAACACCTTGTTGTGTTGATATGTTAAGTCCAGGTGTTTGTAGACTTATGTTAAATAGAGATTCTAAAAAATTTTTTAATCAATGTAGAGATAATCCTGATTTTAGTTTTTTACAATGTTGTTATTCTTGTCACTTTACTACACAAGCATATCAAAATTATGGTTAGTTTAATTATAATAAATTTTTTTTTTGTATATAATTTTTTAGCTATATCAGGAGATGAATTATATGAAAAAGATGCAATAAAAATGTTATTAAATCCATTTAATTCAACTAATGATAATTGTTTTGATCGTCATGGAATATCATTTTGTGAATCACTTTTAAAAAGACAAGGACGTTGGTCTTCCAAAACAGCATCTTGTTCTCAATCATCATTAGCATTTCGTGTATGTAGACGTAGTTGTGGTTATTGTTCTGATCAAACAAAACAGGCAACAGTAAAGTATGACAGTGAAGTAGCAAAAGATATAAAGAAATGTTCACGTCTTTTTTAATTATATTGTTAAGAAAGTAATATATAAAATTAATTTTATCTTAATATAATATTTTTATAAAAATTATTTAATTACTTTACTTTTCAAGTATTATATTTATTTTAAAGAATAAAAGAAATCAAATTGTTTTTTTTTCTATTTTATAAAAGTAAATTAATACTATTAAAATTTAATATTATTATTTATTTTAATTAAAAATTCATATACTTTAAAGTGTTAATGACTATGAAGTATCGAGTAATTAAAAACCTACTTATGGTAAAAATATATCTATTAATAAAAGTGTTTAAAGATATTTGATATACTTTTAACTATCATACTTCATTTTATTCCTTATAATTATTTATTAATTTAAAACTAATTGATTTTGGTAAATGAAAATAATAATAATATTATTTAAAAATGAATATCAAATTTCCTTTTATTAATAATAAGTTTAGAAAATATTATCATTCTGAAAAATCATTGAAAATACAATTATTTGAAGATAATAAAAATAATCTTATAACTACAATGGATAAAAGAATTTTTATAAGACTATTAAAATTAATTTTAAGTACAGGTAATTTTTATTTTTTTAAATTTATTATATTTTATTTATATATTAAAAAGAAATTTTATAATAATTAAAATATTGCTTTAGTTTTAGTTTCATCTTCACAATTACCAAATAATTTAAGAATTACCTCTAAAATATCTGGTATAACAAATAAAACACCATGTTGTTTAGATAGAATTACTACAATTTCATGTCAACGTTTATATATGACAAATCCAAGGTATTTTATATATGAATGTAGTAATAATGCTGATTTTGCTTTTGTACAATGTTGTAAAACTTGTTTTGATCATAAATCATCTAATGGACCAAGATTAAATTATACGGATATTTCTTATGAATTATTAACTAATACAGAAACTGCTATATGTTATGATAAAAGAGGTGAAGAATGGTGTGAAAATTTTGTTAAAAGAAATAATTTTTGGAAATATATACCATATAAAAATCTTAATTGTTCTAATCAACCATATGCTTTTAGATGTTGTCGTGCATCATGTGGTTATTGTAGTATAAAAGAAAAAAAAGCTTTAGTTAATTATAATTATGAAAAAGCAATGGATTCAAGATTATGTGGAGATTTAAAAATATCTTTTGTAAGAGATATTAAAAAATTTCAAAATAATGAAAAAAAATATGGTTCAGAAAGTATAATGATACGTAAATTAATGAATAAAAGAATGAAAAAAAATTTAAAAGATGATAAATGTAATGAAATAAGAGGAAGTGTTTTTGGTGGTAAATTACAAAATTATTCAAATATAAAAATTAATAAATTATTAAGAGATCAAGTATATGAAAAAGAAGTTAAACGAAGGATAGACTATATCTTGTCAAGAGGCCCATTATTCTATCCTTAAGTTTTATTTAAAAATTGTTTGTTTTATTAATAACTTTAAAATAAACTTTTACTCTAATACTTTTAATATAATATCTTTTATATAAACTTAAATTTTATAATTTTTCTATACATTTACTTTTTGAAAAAATTTTAACAAAAATTATTATATATTAAAAATAAGCTTTTAAACATAGTTTAACACTTACAAAATAAAAACCATTTTTATCCTCTTATTTTAAATATATAAAAAAAAGAAGATATTTTCCACACCTAATAGTACAAGTCAATTAGTTAGAACAATAGTGAAACTTTATTACCTTTCATTTTTGTTTATTGAACAAGTTAAGAAGATAGTGATAAAATAATTTTATTATTTGTTTATATTATTTCCATTTATTATATATTTAAATATCATCTAAAACTAATTCTTTTATATTTATTTATTTATTTAATTTTTAAAAACATATTTTTTATTATTATTTTAATGTAAATGTAAGAAAAAAAAATAAGTAAAATATTTTTATATATATTTTCATGTACTTTTATAATCAAAATCTTTAATTATATTTTATTTAATTCTTTTTATCCCTGTACTACATCCATCTTGTTTATTCAGCTAAGTTAACTACAAATTAAAAAAACTTTTCAATTTAACTGTGTACGTAAAGATAAATTTATTATATGTTATCGAATGATGACATTCATTTTTTTTTATAATAAATAATTTTTTTAATATTTTATATATCAAATTCATATTTAAATAAATTTTTCAAATAATAATTTTTTAATAAAATGATTAATATAAGAAATATCATATATTAATAGAAAAAATATATATAAAATTATATATATATATATTTTTTTTTATCTTTTCAATTTTTTACTATTACATTATTGAAATATCTTTTAACAAATATCATTATAACCTTTTCTTTTAACCTTAAATTTGATATTAATTTAATTGATCAAACAAAATAATTTTTCATTTATCTTTGATTTTTTTTTGTGTACATAATTAAGTACATCACCCCCTATCATACTTTATATTTTCTTTTGAAATCACATGTAATATATCAGATTTCAGTTAACAAATCTTTCCTCCAAAGTGACATTTTATGTGTTATAATCATATATATAAGTCACCTAAACAAAAGTAATGGATAGAATAAGAAAAAAGGCTTGTGAATTATTTGTACCAATTGTAAAAGATGGAAGAGATTGCAGTGTTTGTGGGTTATCATTACTTCAACATTCATTAGTCCTACCCAAACAAAATATTGAAACTGATTTTGGAACAGATAAATCAAATAACTCCGATTTTACCTATTCATTTAATAATATTTTACCTGAAAAAAAATATTCACCTCATAAATCTGATTTATCTTATAATAGTGAAAATAATATATTATCTAATAAAATGAAAAAGTAAATTTTTTTTTATTTAAAAATAATATATTGTAATAATAATTATTTTAGCGATTTAATACCATCAATAAATTCAGCTTTCTCAGAATATAGAAAATTACCATTATATTCTTCTACTAAAAAAAATGAAAATTCAACATTATCTCCAATTAAATTATCACAGTCATCATCATATAAAGTACCAGAAACAATTATTTCAGTTAGTAATACAGAAATAATTAAACCAAAACCTGTTCATCAACGTAAATCATTTGCTTTTGGAGAAAGTGTACCTCCATCTATAGATTTTTCTTCAAATAATAATTTAAGGTATATATTTTAATTTATAATATTTATTGACAAATTTAATGACATTTTTAAAATTAATTTTGACAACTTCCTGTCAATTGTCAATATTTTATATAGTAAAAAAAAAATTTATCAAATAATTATTTAATTAATAATGATAAATGATTATATTCTAGTTCTTCACAATCAACTAATAGAGATATTGTTTCACCTCTTAATAATAAAGAACATAAAGAAAATAATATACAAAGATCAAAAAATTTTCGAGATATATTATCAAAATTTCAAAATGCATCAAATAATTTTAATAGACAATATTCATTACGTTATCCTTCATCTACTTCAGGAGCCATCCTTCAAAATATAAATGTTACTATTCCTTCATCTATTATTTCAGGTTCAAATACTGTTTCTGGAAGAAGACCACGTACTATAAGAAGAAGTACATTAGGAATAAGTAAAATTTCTACTTCAAATTCTTCCTCTAACTTACAACATTATTATCAACCATCTTTTTTAGTTGAAAGTAATAATAAAAGACAGGTAGAAGATAATGTTGATAGTATAAGTATTACTGAAGACAATAAGACAACTTTACCTAATTACAATAATAATATTCATAGACATAGAGAACTAGATATTTCTTTATATAAAGAGGAACAACAAAATCAAGTAAGTTGTTAAATTGCTACTATACAATTTTTTTTTAATATTATTATAATATATATTTTTTACCATACAATTTTTTTTTTTTCATTTAGAATTTACTTTCACCAACAAATACTTGTCATAATAATAGTAGTCAAAATATTTTTGGAAGTGTAAATTCAATGAGAGCTAGTAGTGTAACTAGTGGTACAAGAAGCCCTCTTTCTCCTATTGATGGAACAATTTCTAAAAGACGTAATAGTTATATAAAAGATCTTCAACCAAAATTAAATATCTCTGAATCATGTTATTCTCCAAAATTTAATATATATACACCATCAGAAGATGATTCAACATATTGTAAAAGATTTTCAAGAAAGGATGATTTAGTTAATGAAATATCATCTCAACAATTATCCTCTTCACGAAATTTATCCTTATCATCTTCATATAATAATACCTTACAAACAAAGGTTAGTTTATATTATTTTTTATTTCATTATAACTCATTATCATTATTAATATTCTTTCTATAAAAATAACCTTTTTGCAATAATTTACAAGAGCATCTTATATTATAGTATAACATATGTATTTAACAATCACTTAAAAAATTAACAAATACCTTTTTGTTAAATAAAAACCCACTCATTTTTTTTTTAAAAAATCTTTTTAAAATAAAAAAATTATATATATATAAATATATCTATAATGTAAAAAGATATACTTATTTATATATCATTTTATTCTTTTATATTATGTAAATATAAAAAATATTTATAATTTATACATCTATATCTAATATATTTTTAAATAAATAAAAAAAAAATTTAAATAAAACTATATTTTTTTAAATAAATAAAATATGGTTTCATTATTTCAGAAAACAACATCAAAATATTTAAAATCAAATACACCTAATATAGAAAATAATGATATAAAAATTTCACCAATACCAAATCAAAGAATTATATCTAGACCACCGTCAGTTAATAGATTGGGTAGTTATTTTGGAAATAATAATATTTTAAATAATGGTTATAATTCAGGTTCAGATTCAGGGTGTGTAAGAGAAAATTCTTCTTCTGTTTGTGTATCACCAAGATCACCAGATTATCGTGGAATAGATATTAATTTAAGAAAAAAATTTACAGAAAAGGAAGCATATCATGAAATTATTTCTAATCAAGCAACAACATTAGCTATGGTAGCAGAAAATTTTAATGAAATTTCATCTAATTGTTATCCAGAACAAAGATTAATTAGTAAAGAATTTTTAAATCGATTAAATTTTTATCAAATTAATTTTAAATATTCATCACCAATTATAATTAAAGGTTCAATTATAATATCAGATGCAGAAATTGGAACGGGTTATGGAGGTAATGATGTTAAAGTTAGTGTTATGATGTCACCAGCTGCTCATTATTCACCATTAATGGGAAGACAAGCACAAGTTTCAGGTTTTGGTCCAGTTATATTAACAGAATTTGAGGAAAACTCTAATAATATGAGTAATTTTTTAAATAGTTGTGGTATTTATAAAAAAAACTATATTAATTATAAAATAACAGTTATGCCATCACAAATATGTTGTAGTTTTCATACACTTGCTGCACAATTTTTACATCATAGTAGTAATTCAATTAATCCAACTAAATATGAAGAACATGTATGTTTTATTATGTTACAATTATTAACTGCATTAAAATATCTTCAATCAGATGGTGTAGAAAGATTAAGTACAAATTTTAAAGAATTTCTTATTACATATCATCATTCAGATTTACAAATATGTTTACAAACTTTTGAATATTTACCAAGATTATTTTTATTAAAAGAAGCTATAGATGTTAATGAAGATGAAAATCAAAATGTTGGAATGTGTAAATATGCAATGCGTGCTTTATATACACTTTTAAATCATAAAATGCATACAATAATTCCAGAAATTATAGAAAGAAGTGAATTTTCATTTCCACTTAAAAGATGTGCTGAATTATTATCAATGGATAAATCATCATCATTATCAGAAGCAAAAAGTGTTTTAGAGATGGCATTTTTTGTTGGTCCAACAAAATTTGTTCAAGAAGATGAAGCAAAAATATGGTTAGATATAAATAGAGCAAATCTATTAAATAAAATATTAGGAATTATTTTAACAAAAAATGAAAATTTCCTTGATTTAAAAGAAAAAATGCATATACAATTTTTGTTATCATCAACCCCAAAAAGTCTATGTCAGTCACTCAAAATTTTATCCAATGGAAGTCTTCGAAATATTTCAAATATTCAAGATTCTGAATGTTAGATAAAAATTTATTGAAAAAAAAATATACTTAAACAAATTTTATTAAACTTAAAAGAAAATTTTTTTTATATAAATATATATATATTTTTTAATATATATGAATAATTTTTATAAAAAATATCAAATCTAAAATTTTAATAATATAATCTTTAGAAAAAATAAAAAATGTAACAAATTTCCTTCATAACTAACATTTATATTAGTTTAAAATATATATCTCTTTTTTAAAAACTTATTATTATTTACTGATTTGTAAAATTTTAAAATAAATTGAATATTATGTTTAATACTTTTTACTTGTTTTATATCCTAACTTATAAGTATATTTTTTATTATGTAATAAATTAGATAAATCTTATAAAAATAAATATCAAAACTTTAATTTAAAAAAAAACTATTTATTAAAAAAAAGGTTTTTTCTCTTTAGACTAAACTTTTAAGAGATATTGAACAAAATTCAATAATCTATTGTATGATAAGTTTGTGTTAAAATACTAACTAGTTAAAATTAATGAATAATTATAAAACATATTCGTCTATTGATATATCTGAATTTAAAAAAAAGAACAATAATAGCAATCAAATTTTTTTATTATATTTAAAATTATTTTTTGAATATATCATTACATTGAAATTTTTTATATATTTTCAAATATTCGTGACGTAAAAAAATGACATAGAATTGGGCATGAATAATACCAGATAATGTTTCTCAAGAACGATTGAAATTTAGAAAATATTTTCTCCATAGAGTATATTTTAAAAGTTTTTAATAGTCTAGCACATTTGGTTTCATGCTTCTATGAGCTAATTTACTTAATTTATAAGTTTCGTACTTGAGACTTTTTTAAGGTACATTTTACTTCATATCTTGAATTTTAGAAATTTTATAAAGATGATAGTAAGCTAAATGAATTTTTTTAAAAAAAAACTGACCTAGAATAGTTATTTTAATTTAAACATCTTCAATCGAAATAATGCAGTCGTGTTTTTCCAAAAAATATTCTCCATTTTCGTCTTTAACTTTGACTTCTCATAATTTCTCAAGATTTTTTTTTAATATCATTATGATTATATTCAAAATTTATCATTTTTCAAGAGCCATCAAATAAGTATAATTTCATTTTAAAATTCTAAAAAAATGTTTTTTAGTATGTATGCTTGGGGTCAAATTGGATATATTGAACTAATTATAAATTTATAAAAATGATAAAGATATTACTATGGAAACAGTTTGTTCTAGAAAAACTTTTAAAGAGGAATTGAATAAACTAATTTCATGGTAATATGATAAGTTTCATATGAGATATGAAAAGTCAGTAACAATAAAACATTTTTAAAAATTTTTGTTTTTTGTTATATTTCGTTTTAATTTAGAGATAATTGTAAATAGATCTTGGATTTAATAAATATCCATCATTTATGCAGGATTCACGTAGAAACTATTTTTATGTTTCATATCATATTTAAGATATATAAAATAATGATCATGAATTAAAAACGAAAGAAACCCATATATGATATCTAATGAATTGTTGAAATTTTCAAAACGTTTTTAACGTATAATAAATTAACTTTTACTTTTCTAACAAAATATTTTCTATATCAATTGCATTAAATAGAAAATTATTTAATTATTTTAATGAGAATATTTTGAAATTTAAAAGAGTTAAACATTTTATTATAAACAATAAGGATAATGTTAATATTTTCCATTTAAAATATATGTATCTTATTTTATTTTTTTTAATAAATTATATTTTTATAATTACAAGCATTTAAATGTCAAATAATATATTTTTTTTTATCAATCATGGAAACTATCATTAAAATATTTTTATTAAGTTGTAAAAATTTTTTATCTCACATTATATGTTTTAACATATCTTGTATACTTTTAATGAGAAATAGATATTGTTAAGTTTACTTTTAACATCAATAATATATTATATATGTTTTTAAATATTCATCTTTTTCATTAATTATTTAAATAACTAAAATTTTCCATTAACATTTATCCATGTTAATTTTTCAATATTTAATATAAGTTTACATAACATCTAGTTACTTTATATAATTTAAAATTTCTATTGCCTTGCCAACAAGTAATAATTAACATTTTTATGTAATGCCTTGTTACATAGCCTTTTACTTTTAAAATATATAAATAAATTTTTTCTTTTATTTTATTTGATATACCATTAAATATTGCCAGCATCTTTTTTTCAATGATAAGAAAGAAAATGTTTAGTATTAGTTTCGTATTTATTGGAGAACATTACCCCAAATTACGAAATGAGATACATTAACATGTATTATTTTAATGGCCCAATTTTTAAAATGAACAATAAAATTTTTTTTTTAAATTAAATAGTTATTTTATTAATTTTTTTATTAAAAATTATGTAATAAAAATTTTTTTAATTTTTTCTTTATATTTCATTTGAATTATTTTTTTTCTATAAATATATATTTTATTTATTTATTATTTTGTTGAATATTTAAAAAAAAATTATGTTTATTATTTAGATAATATAAAATTAAATTAATATTTAAACATAAAAAAATTATTTGTACATTTTTAAGAATTTTTTTATAATTAATTAGTTTATATTATGATAATTTTATCACGTGACAATATTACTTTATATAATATAAAATGTAATAATAAATGCTAATAAGTTATTAACATCATACAAAACTTTCATTTACTTCAGACATAATATTTTAATATTGTTTCTTTAAAACTGGAACTATAGCTGTTTCTCTTTAGAAACAAATTATTAAATTTATTATAAGCATATATTTCGCAAAAAAAAAAAGATTTTTTAACATATAAGAAATGGCTGAAAGTAATATTGATTGCCCTCAATTAACAGATAACAATAATGGTAAATTTAAATTAATTTATTAATTATTATTATTTTTAGATAAAATAAATAATATTGATGAAAATGATAAAAATAATCTTTTAATTTCTTTAACAAATTTATTAATCTTACAAAATACTCATAATAATTGTAATAATAATTTTACTAATCAATTTGAAGAATTAATAATGTTAAATACTGGAACACAAAATTCTATAAATAATGAAGGACATGAAATTTCTAATTATCCATCTTTTTTAAATAATGTCCCAATAATGAATACTAAAAATAATAATGAATTATCTTTAGTACAAAATAAGCAAATACCATTTGTATTTCAAATCCCAAAACGTCCTGATCATGGTACTCAAGGAAGAGAAATTGATTTAAAAGCAAATTTTTTTAAAATAAAAATTCCATATATAAATATTGTATGGTATTATGTAGAAATATTTCCAGAAAATTGTCCTAGAAAAGTTAATCGTCAAGTAATGGAAACATTAATTTCTACTCATCCAAATATATTTGGTAATTTAAAAATAGTTTATGATGGTAAAAAAAATATGTATTCAAAAGAAATTCTTTCTATAGGAGGTGATATGATTGAATTTGAAGTTAATATTGGAGTAAATCCAAATGAAGAAAGATTATTTACAGTAACAATAATTTATCAAAATACAATTTCTTTACAACTTTTAGATGATGTTTTTAATGGATTACTTTCAAATGTACCATCTGAATGTATAAAAGCATTAGATATAATTTTAAGACATCTTCCATCTATTGAATATACACCAGTTGGAAGATCATTTTTTTCACCACCAGATAATTTAATTATTGAAAGAATTAATTATAGACCAGAATCTGCAAAATTAGGAGGTGGGCGTGAGGTATGGTTTGGTTTTCATCAATCAGTTCGCCCATCAGAATTACGTATGATGTTAAATATTGATGTTTCAGCAACAGCATTTTACAGTAAAGTTTCAGTTTTACATTTTTTATGTCAAGTATTAGAAATACCTATTCCAGAACCTAGAGAAAAATTATCATTATCTGATGCTCAAAGAGTTAAATTTTGTAGAGAAATAAAAGGTTTAAAAATTGAAGTAACACATTTAGGGCAAATGCGTAGAAAATATAGAATTTGTAATGTCACAAGAAGATCAGCCTATTCTCAAACATTTCCACTTGATAATGGAAATGGTAAAAGTACAGAATGTACTGTCGCAAGATATTTTTCAGATAAATATAATATTAAATTACGATATCCATTTTTACCATGTTTACAAGTTGGTCAAGAAAATAGACATATATATTTACCAATTGAAGTATGTAAAATTGTTTTAGGACAAAGATGTAATAAAAAACTTAATGATAGTCAAACATCTATAATGATTAAAGCAACAGCACGAAATGCTCCTGATAGAGAAAGTGAAATAACAAGTTTAGTTAGAAGAGCAAATATGATTGATGATGAATGGGCTAAAGAATTTGGTATATCAATAAATGATGAAATGACTGAGGTAAAGGGAAGAATTCTTCCTCCACCAAAACTTATGTATAGTAGAGATACAAAATCAACAGTTATACCATTTCAAGGTGTATGGGATATGCGTAATAAACAATTTCATACAAGTTTTGAAGTTAAAACATGGGCTATGGCTTGTTTTGCTGAACAACTTCATGTTAGAGAAAATGATTTACGTGAATTTACAGTACATCTTAGAAGAATATCAACAGATGCTGGTATGCCATTAATTGGTAATCCATGTTTTTGTAAATATGTAGGAGGTGTTAGTCAAGTAGAACCAATGTTTCAATATTTAAAAACTACATATCCTACTCTTCAATTAATAATTGTAATTTTACCAGGAAAAACACCAATTTATGCTGAAGTAAAAAGAGTTGGTGATACTATTTTAGGTATTGCAACACAATGTATTCAAGCTAAAAATGTTATCAAAACTACATCACAAAATCTTTCTAATTTATGTTTAAAAATAAATGTTAAATTAGGAGGTGTTAATACAATATTACTTCCATCAGTTAGACCACCTATATTTAATGAACCAGTTATATTTTTAGGTGCTGATATAACTCATCCACCTGCTGGTGATCCAAAAAAACCATCAATTGCTGCTGTTGTTGGTTCAATGGATGCTCATCCATCACGTTATGCTGCTACAGTTCGTGTACAATCAACAAGACAAGAAATAATTACTGATCTTGCTTTTATGGTTAGAGAATTATTAGTACAATTTTATAAAAGTACACATTTTAAACCAACAAAAATTGTACTTTATCGTAATGGTGTTACTGAAAATAATTTTTTAAATGTTCTTCAATATGAACTTAGAGCAATTAGAGAAGCATGTATGTCATTAGAAAGAGGATACCAACCTGGAATTACATTTATTGTTGTTCAAAAACGTCATCATACAAGATTTTTTGTATGTAATAAAGATGAACGTGTTGGTAAGGCACAAAATATTCCACCAGGTACTATTGTTGATTCTGGAGTAACTCATCCAACTGAATTTGATTTTTATCTTTGTTCTCATGCTGGTATTCAGGGAACATCTAGACCATCACATTATCATGTTCTTTGGGATGATAATAAACTTAATTCAGATGAATTACAAATATTAACCTATCAATTATGTCATACTTATGTTCGTTGTACTAGAACTATATCAATACCAGCACCTGCATATTATGCATATCTTGTAGCATTTCGTGCTCGTTACCATTTAGTAGATCGTGAACGTGATTCTGGTGAAGGATCACAACCATCTGAAACATCAGAAGATACAACAATGTCAAACTTGACTCGTGCTATTAGGGTTCATCCTAATGCTAGCAAAGTTATGTATTTTGCATAAATACTAAAATAATCAATTTTTAATTAAAAAAAAAAAAACTTTTTTTTTTCAGTTAATTGGATTTAAATATGAAAATACAAGATAATCATTTTTTCAATCTGTCAATTTGATAAGCAAATTTTTTTTTTAAATTATATATTTAACGGATAGAAAACGCAAAAATAATTGTATTTGTGAATGCTGTCGTTATTATATATGCCATATATCTTTATTTAATAATTTTGGTTGTGTGGGCGCATTTTTACTAAAAAAACATTAATATAACATTTTGTTAACAATAATTACATTTTTGATTTTTTTAACAAATAAATTTTAACATTTAGCACAATAAAAACAATTAATTTAATATAATTTTTATTGAATTAAAAAAAATAAAATTTGCTATTATTTTTTAAGATTAGCAATTATATAATTTATGTTAGAAAATCGAATAATAAAAACTGAAGTTTTTCAATTTATATGGTACGACGATTTTTTTTTATACCACAATCTAAAATATGACTTTGTTGGCGACTTAAATCAAATTTTCCTAAACTATAAAAATTAAGCAGGCTTTTTTTTTTGTAAACAAAATTTTGAGGAATCGGAATTATTATTAAACCAAGACAATGTGATTTTGAACGAAAACAATTGTGATATATTTTAACACAAGGATCTATTATAAAAAAAATAATTTATCAATATAAATACTTACGAATTGTTTTTAGAGTTGTTACGCTTGCATAAATATCAAAAGAGGTATTAAGTTTAGCACGAACTTTAGCTAAAGGATTTTTTTCATACGTATTGTAGTTGCTAGATAAAGTAACTTCAAATAGTCCACCAAGTAAATAAGGGCATTGAAGATAACCTGATAATCCAAATTTATGCTTTTTTAAAAAAAACATTTCAGTTGTTAAGTGAATTAAAAAAGTAAAAATAATTAAGAAAATTTTAAAAGCTATCATAATAAAATACTTGTAAATAATAAAATCGAAAAATCTAATACATATATATTGAACAATGTGTAAATAATTATTTTTATTATTATAAAATGTGATAAGTTTAAATATTTTATTTAAATTCCTTGTATAAAAATATTTATATAAAATATATCAACTAATAGTTGATTATAATTTAAAAATTATAAAAGTTTATTTAATGAATGTATATGATTAAATTAAATAATATAACTTTTGAGTTATAAACATAAAAAAAATTTTAGAAACTATTATAAATATGTAATAAAATTTATAATTTAAAACTAATATAGATAGGTTATAGTAATGTTTTTATATTTAATCATTTTTAATAATATATTAAATGATTGAAAGAATTATATACGTAAAAATAGCAGTAAAGTTTAAGTATTTTTTATGTTTTTAGATAAAATAACTATTGACAAAAATAATCTTTTAGTTTCTTTAACAAATTTATTAATCTTACAAAATACTCATAATAATTGTAATAATAATTTTACTAATCAATTTGAAGAATTAATAATGTTAAATACTGGAACACAAAATTCTATAACAAATGAAGGACATGAAATTTCTAATTATCCATCCTTTTTAAATAATGTCCTAATAATGAATACTAAAAATAATAATGAATTATCTTTAGTACAAAATAAGCAAATACCATTTGTATTTTAAATCCCAAAACGTCCTGATCATGGTACTCAAGGAAGAGAAATTGATTTAAAAGAATTTTTTTTTAAAATAAAAATTCCATATATAAATATTGTATGGTATTATGTAGAAATATTTCCAGAAAATTGTCCTAGAAAAGTTAATCGTCAAGTAATGTTAAAAAATAAATATTCAAAGAAGGTTCTTTCTATAAGAAGAGATATTATTAAACTTGATATTTATATTTATATAAATTTAAATATAAATAGATAATTTATAACAAATATAATTTATCAAAATACAATTTCTTTACATTTTTTTTGTAAATTATTTTAAGTAAATTTTGTTCAAATATATCATCTAAATGTATAAGAATATTATATGTAGTTTTAGAACAATTACTTTTTAAATTTGACTTATGCTATAGTAATTCATTTTTATATTAGAAAATTATGTATTTTAATCAAAAGTTTCAATAATCGAAATAAAAATAAAATTAATTTTTTGCTCAAATAATTGAAAAAAAAATTTATTTGGATTTAAATGTAAAAAAAACAAGATATATATTTTTGTTACTTTGTCAAATCTAATAATAAATAGTGTAAGTTTATATGCTTAATGAATATAAAAATTAAAGTGAACTTTTTTTAAATATTGTCCTTTTTATATATATTATATTATTGTTTATATAATTTGTTAATGTAAATGCATTACACTAAAAAAACAATAGTACTATTTTGTTAACATTAATTACATTTCAATTAATTATACAAATAAAAATATCAACATTTAACAAAAAAAAAAATAGTTTATTATGTAAAATTTTTATTAAATTGAAAAAAATAAAAATTTCTAACAAATTGTAATATAAAATAATTTTTATATCTTTATTTGACTAAAAGATGTTTTTTAAATAGTTTTTAAAAATTATATAAAATTTATTAAAAAAAATTAATATACAAAGCAAATATTAATACTATTTCAAAAATTATTTATATTAAAACTTATTTTTCTAACACTTGCATAATCAGAAAATTTTGATTTTAAAAAATAAAGTAGTATAATTATTTTAAATTCTTCTTTAGTGGATTGATCTATTCATATCCAACAGCCTATGAAGAAAAGATTTTTTTTTAAATAAAAATTTGAAGTCTTTCTTTTATTTTTTATAATTTTATATAATATATTTTTTAAAAAATTTTATTAATAAAAAAATTTACTTTAAATAATTTATAATATATTAAATTAAAAAACTTTATTTTATTAATAAAAAAAATTATTGGGGAGGATAATAAACAATTGTAGGTATCCTATTCCTAAGAGGATACCTTCTACCGTTTTCCTTCTCTTTTTTGTCGTCTTCATAAACTTCTTCTTGACAGACAAATTCTGCATCAACGACACTTTTCTTTTTGGTATTTTTTGGCATTTCTTTCTTATTTAAAAAATTCTGATTTATTTTCAGCAGTTTTATTTTTTCTTTTAATTCTTCAATTTCTTTCTGGTCAGTCTCGTGTTTAAGTTGAAGTCTTTCATTCTCTTTTTGAATTTCTTTTTTTTTTTGCTGAAGCTTTTTTTTTCTTCATTTTTTTCTGTTGAAACTCTGAATTCTCTATTAATACGTTGATTTATTGAAACCATTTTAACAGAAAATTTTTTAATAAACTAAAAAAAAGTATAATTTTAAAAAATATTTATTTAAAAAAACATTAAAAATCACAAAAAAAAGGTTAATTACAATATTTAAATAATTTATTCATAATGATAATTATAAAGTTTTTTATCATTAAAAAATCGTTGTACCAAACATTATCTTAGCTTTGATTGCTTAGAAAGCGATTTTAAATAGAAAAATAAGCTTAAAAAAATAATTTATTATTTCATACACTTTAATTATTAAAGTTCATTATATATTTCTAGTATAATTATATTTTTTTAAAAATTGTTAAAGAAAATGTATAAAAACAATTTTCATTTTTTTTATTTTTAATATGAGTCAAATTTCTATACAATAACTAAAAAACATGATATATTTTAAAAGCATTAGTATGTTATTCTTTTAAGCTTCTTCTATTATCTTTTGAAAATTTCATGTTTGTAGCTTTATTTTTACAAAATTTATTAATATTTTTGTAAAATTTTTATTAATTTTTGAAATTTGTGCCGTGAATTTGATTTAAAAATACTTTTTTTTATATATATCAGTATACATTATAAATTTATACATTTTATGTAAATAAATAATAAAATAATTTTTCTTTATAAATATTGTTGTTACTATATTTTATGTATATCATTAAATAATAACTTTAGTTGTAATATTCTTTTTTTTCTATAATAAAATAGATTTTTGAAAAAATGACTTCTTTTTCATATAAGTCATTTTTTACTGCTTTGTATTTAAATTTATATATCTCATCTGTTTATTTATTAATTCATTAAATAATATTTATCATTATTTTTTTTACTTTAAAATTTATAATAATAAAAAAATTTTAAAATTTGTAGCATATCAACAAAATTTAAATATATTGATACTTTATATATTTTTATTAAAATATGAAAAATTAATTTAAATAATTTGTAAATATATTTTAAGTTTATATTTCAAAAAAAATAAATCTTTTTTTGAAAATAATTATTTTATTCAAAAGAAAATAAAAAACTGCCTTATTTGTCTCAATTATCATGTTGAAAAATTTATACTGTAAAAGTTATGACTAGTCGTAAATAAAAAAAAGATATAACACTGATAAAATTGTTGAATTTTTTAAACAGATATTTTTTCAAATATCTCAAGAATAAAAAATGATATAGGTATGATACAATATTAAGAATGTAAAAAATAAATTTTCTTCCAATTGTTTTTTTTGATAAATATTTTTTTGAATAAAGCTAAAAATTTTTAAATTATTATATCTTACTTTAATATTTATTTTTACAAAAAATTAACATTGGAAACGTTATTTCCAATTTGTTTTTACCATAATATTAAATTTTACTTAAGAATCTCTTCATGTCACAATGTTGTAGAAAATAAAAAGTTTATAATTTTTACTGTAAAATCTATATGAAAACATAATTTTTTAAAAACGTTAACGAACTTTTTCTAATTACCGCTTTTTTTAACTCCAAAAAAAAGTTTTATTTGTAAAACAAAAATGACAAATTTCAGATATTTTTTATGTTATTAAAAAAAGGATTGTTAATATTTTTTAATCACAATTTTTATAAAATAATATTAATAAAATAAAATAAATAAATTAAGATTATGATTTAAACTTAATTTTTAACAATACTAATTATTTTTTATCCAATTAAAAAAACCTTTTTTATTTATTTTTGGTGTTCAATAAACAAATTGATTTGGTTCTTTAGCTAAATTAATTTTTCCTAAATTTAATGTTTTAGATTGATAATTGGTTGTGATAATAAATTTTTCAGGAATATGTTTCATTAGTATATCTCTAAAATTAATTCTATTGTTGCAGATTGCTATTTTTTAAGTGAAAATAATTTATTTTATAATATATGATTTTATATTAAAATAAATACTAAGAAGTCTTTTGACGATTGAAATTGTTTGACAAAAACAAAACAATATACTATGTTTTCTTTTAAATGTGGGTAAAAAATTTGTTATTTTTTTGTTTCAATTAATAATATATGATAACATGATACGTTCAAGAACAAAAACTACGCAATTTTTATTTTTTTTTTTTGTATAATTTAGTAAAAATTTAAACAATAAAAATTTTAACTTTACTATAATATATCAAATTAAAATTTTTTAAATTTAAATGTTTTTTTACATAGAATTATATTAATTTTTTTAAAATGTGTTTATTAATTTATACTTTTAAAGTTAATATGTATTTAGCCTAATCATTTTTTTAAAATTAATTATAAATGTACGATATCTTTGAAAAATATTCGAGTATATACTAAATGATTGAAAAAGTTTTATATCTTGGCATAATTATTTTTTAAATAAAATATACCAAGAAGTAATGAAATTGCTAAAAAAACTTTTAACAAACAGTTTAGCTTTAATGATACAAATTTTTATATTGTCAAAAATATACTATTTTTTTAAATTACATTATAATATTTAAAATTGAAATATTAATTATTTTCTAATCTATTAATATATTATGATTAGGTTTATTTTAAGTAATTGTTCACATTATTATAATAATATATTATGTATTTCATTTTTTTACTTAAAGCAAATTAGATAATAAAAAAGTTAACTATAATTTAAAGTATTATATAACATTTTACGTATTTATTAAATCTATTTAATTAAAATTGAAATATTTTAATCTTTTATTTATTATAAACATTAATAAAATATTGAATATAGAAATAAAATTTTTAATTAACTTATGTAGTTTTATTAACATATCACTACATTATTTATATGTAAAAATAATTACAATATATTTCAATTATAATGTCTTTTTTTATTATTATAATCGTTTGAACATTATTTTAAATGATAAAATTTTTACTTTAAAAAAAATTATCCATTTTTTTATATTAAAGTTATAACTATAACTTTTTTATAATATGGATTTGAATCAACAAAAATTGCATTATAAAAATTTTTTTTCTAATATGATATTAGTATTGAATGATAATACTTGATATATCAACTACTTGTTTTGAAAAAGTTTCTTTAGTTTCAAAAACAAAATAAATTAGAAATACAATTAATAAAATTTTAACAATAATTATAGTATAAAAGATATTGTTTTGTAGAAAAAACAAAAATTTATATATATAAAGAAATTACTATATGTTAAAATAAATATTTTGTCAATATTATTTATTTAAATCATTAAATTGAAAAAAGTTTCTGAATACCAAACCAATCATTAATTAATAAGAATATTTATAAAAACTTTTACAAATAATAAAATTATCAGATAATATACATTTTTTTCATTTTCAATAAATATTGAATTATAATTTTAAAAAGTTTATTCATTCAATAGTACGTTGAAAGTAAATTATTATTAAAACAAATTTTTATTATTTATTAATATTTTTTAAATAATATAATTAATATTAATAAATTTAATATATACAAATAATATTTAAAGTTACGTGGTAACATTAAGTTTTAAATAATTAAAAGTAAAAATAAATCTTTTAATTACATAAACGTTTTTATTGATAAGAAAAATAATTGTATTATATATTTTATCACTTAGAACAGAAGAATTTTTTTTATTTAAAGTGAACAATTAAGTTTTAATATTCTTCTAACTTTTTTATATTTTAATCAAATTTACACAGTAAGTCGGTTTTTTTTAATTCCACAATAAATAAATTCACTTCTTTCTTCTTCCAATTTTAAATTTCTTAAAGAAAAAAAGTTGTTTACTCCAATTTTATTATAAATATATTTTGAAGGAATTGTTTTAATTATTACACCTAGACAATATCGTTTTGAATAAAAACAATTGTGATATATTTTAACAAAAAAAGCTAACTTATATTATCATTTATTAATATTATAATCACTTACCAGCTTTTGTCAAACTTACACTACTTGCTATAAGAAAAAATGAATTATTAAGTTTAGCTTGAGTTTTAGCCAAAACTTTGTTATCATTTATGTTCTTATTATTAGATAGCAAAACATTAAAATTTCCAGATTTTAAAAATTTACATCTAAGAATACCTGATACTCCAACTGTATGTTTAAAAAACAAGCATTCAGTTTTAAAGATAAAATCAGTTAAAAAAATAAAGATATAAATAGTATAAAAAATTTTAGAAATTATCATATTAAATTTTTTTCTGAAAAGTGAAAAAATTTATGTATATAAGAGTAAGCGTACATAATATATATTAATATAAATATTTTTAGTACATTATAATGTATCAAATTTAAATATTTTATTAATTTAATTTATTTAAAAATTATTTTATTAGCAATTAATTGTAATTTTTGCAGAGTCTTTTTAAAAATAAAAAATTATTGGATAATTTTTTAATTTTTTTTGTTCTTGATTTATTTTTATTTTGAATACATATAATTTAAAAGTTTGTCTTATTAGAATAAAAAATAATGTTAAATACCTACTTTTTAAAGAATAAATTATATAATTTTATCAAAAATAATAACAATTGTTTAACATTTATCAATAAAAATTATTTTTGATTTTTTAATATAATAATTATAAATTTGAAATAATTTATAGATTTTTTTTGATAGAATAAAATGAGATTCAATTAAAGTAATAAAAATATTGTGTTTAATATCTAAGTATACTTAATAAAATATATTAAAATAAATTTTTTAATATTATTTGTTTATATTATCGTATTAAAAATTTTTAAAATATGAAACAGAATTTTAATAATGACTATTATATTTATAAAATTTTCAACAAAAAAAAACAATTATTTGATTATATAGATTTTCTTTTTTTTCAATATATTTTGATTTATAGTTTCTTAAAACTTATCTTTTTACCAAGTATGTTCAAAGTAAATTATTATAAAAACATATTTTTTTTATTTATAACTCTTTTGTATCTTCTTTTTTTTAAATATTATATTTGATATTAATAAATTTAATATACACAGATAATATTTTAAATTATGTCAAAAAATTTAAGTTGAATCATTACATTTGTGCATAAAAGTAATGGAAAAAAATTACTATTAATAAAAACTTTATGTTTTTTTTTTATTAAATTTATATAGTAATCAATTTAACCTTAAAAAACTATTTATATAACATTAATTATAAATAAATTGTTTAAAAATTTATTTTATTATTACATTTTAAGGTGATATTTTTCTAATTAGGTTAATTATGTTATATTAAAAACATTTTATTGTATAAAAATAAATTATCCATAAAAATCACTTACAAATGTTTTATTATTTTTTTCTATTTAAAAAAATTATTAAACTTAACTTCAGCTTGAAGCATAAATTTGTTATTAGTTATATTAAAATTAATTAACATACTGTTTTAAAAAGTAAAAAATTACATATAATTTTATCAGATTCAACTTTTTCTTAGTTATAATCTAATTTCTAATATAATTTAAAATTTTATCCATTAAAAAGTTATTGTAAAAAGTTTACTAAATAAAAATTTACAAATTGTAAAGAATGAAATTATTAAAATTTTGATAAATTTTATTTTTTAATATATAGAATTTTTCGTACTTATATATGGTACTTGTCGTAAAAAAAAAAATAATAAAATATTTTATTCTTCATTTTCTTTTTTTAAATTAGAAGTTATTGGTGGTGTATCTATTTCTTCTTCATCTCTTGGAGAACGAGCATCTAAAGATACAGCTCTATGAAAATTTTGTGCTTTCATTAGTTTGCTAACATGAGATTTTTTTGCTTTATCAGCTTTGTCAGCAGATTGCATTGATGCAAAATCAAAATGATTATCAATTGATTTTCTTACATGACGTAATCTTTTTTGTGTTAATCTTTTATGTTGATGATGTCTAAGAGAACGTCTCCATTGTTTAACAACTTGTGCTTGTTGCATTGGTGCTGGTTCGGGAAGTGTACTACGTTCACATAATAATCCATTTACAACACGATTCTAAAAAATATAATAAAAAATATAATAAATTTAATAACTTACATGTATACCAAACATTTCAACACCTTTTTGAAGACCACCTACACCTGATGGTTGTAATATTCCTCCACCCCAACCACATATACCACCTGGTTGTGATTTTGTTAATTCTGGTACCTCTCTTCCTACTGCTATACTTTTTGGTAGTTTTTTACTTGGTAAGAATGCAATTAATTGTCCTAATGGTAATACAGATATACCTAAAATAAGGCATACAGACCATTGATTAAAATCTAAAGGAGACGTCTGAAACCATGCTCCACCAAATTGAACTATTAATATTTGACAAATAAATGTTGATATCCATATAACACAAAACATTGAATTATCTAAAATATGTTTAAATACATTTCTTTCACCATGAACTTTTCTTGAATTAATTTCATTAAATAATGTCATCATAACAAAAGTATTAAATATTATTGTAAAATGTTTACTTGGTGGTGCATGAATTGGTGCATTTAATCCACTATCAACATAAAGTAATTCAGTTCCTTTAAATAATAAGAAAAATAATACAATTAATTGATAAATTGCATGACATGCTATATTTCTTATCATTGTTCTTGAAATTAATGATTTTTTACGTCCATAAGGTTTTCGTCTTAATAATTCTTTAGTTGGCATTTCTGTTGCTAATGCTAATGATGCTAATGTATCCATAATAAGATTTATCCAAAGCATATGTACTGCTTTTAATGGTGAATCTGATATAAATAATGCTGAGAAGAATGCTGTTAATATTGCTACAATATTTACAGTTAATTGAAATTGTAAAAATTTTGATATTGAATCATAAACATTTCTACCCCACATTACAGCTTTAACTAATGATGTAAAATTATCATCTGTAAGAATAATATCAGATGCTGCTTTTGCTACATCTGTTCCAGCAATACCCATTGCAAAACCAACATCAGCTTTTTTTAATGCTGGTCCATCATTTGTACCATCACCTGTAACAGCAACAATTTCACGATTTGGTGAATTTTTACTTTCTATAATTCCTTTAACTAATGTAAATTTATCAGCTGGTTGAGCTCTAGCTAAAACTCTTAATCTAGGCCATATTTCATCTAATTTTTCTTGATCTACATTACCCATTTCATCACGTATTTTATCATTAAATTCTTTTCCTTCCATTATAAGATAATCATCATCTGGTTTAATAATACCACATTGCATAGCAATAGCTCTTGCTGTATTAATATTATCACCTGTAACCATTCTTACAGTTATTCCTGCTTGTTGACAAGTTTCTATTGCTGGTGGAACTTCTGGTCTTACTGGATCTTGAATACCAAATATACCTAAACAATTAAAATCTTTATTTATTTCATCTTCATTATTAACATCAATATCATTAAGATTATCAATAGGTATTTCATTAAATTTTACATTTCTACATGTTGTTAAAATATAATCTTTATATCCAACACATATTGTTCTTAATCCATTTTCAGCCATATTTTCAATTACCTCTTCATTAATATAATCATATTGTTCTTTAGTAAATGTTAATGGTTCACCAGAACCATTCATAATATATTTACATTTTGCTAAAATTATTTCTGATGCACCTTTAACAAATACTCTATAACCAATTATTTTTCCATCTTCATATAAATAAATTATTGTCATCATACATTTTCTTGATGAATTAAATGTATAAACTTTAACATGTTCTTTTTCAGGATATACTTTTCTTACATGATCATAATTTTCACCTATATGATTTAAAAAACCAAGTAAAGCACATTCTGTTTTATTACCAAGTTGTTTTGGTGATTCACCAATTTTTGTTGGTCCTTCAATCATTGAATTATATGCACTATTAATAGAAATTGCTTGAGCAAGTTTTTTTCTTGTTGTCATACCAATATCAGATGATGTTGGTTGTAATTCTTGAGTTGTATAATAATTATCATTAATAAATGATTGAACAACTGTCATTCTATTTGTTGTTAATGTACCTGTTTTATCAGAACATATTGTTGTTGCATTACCCATAGTTTCACATGCATCTAAATGACGAACAAGATTATTATCTTTCATCATCTTAAAATAAATTATTATATTAATAATAAATAAATATTAATAATTATATTAAACATACTTTACGAACAGAATATGTTAAGGCTAAAGCAATTGCTAAAGGAAGACCTTCAGGTATAGATATAACTAAAATTGTAACACCAATTATAAAAAATCTTACAAATTGATGAATATCAGTTATATCAAATGATTTTTGTTCTATAACATAATTTTCTATTGAATATCGTACAACTAAAATAACTAATGCCAATAATGCCATACCAGTTCCACATGATATTATTTGAATTGCAAGTTTTGAAAGTTTAGCTTGTAAAATTGATTTTGATAATTGATTTGATGCAGAAGATTTAGTTGAAGTTATTGAAGTTGATGTTGATGATGAGGATGATGAGGAGGATGATGATGATAAATTTGAAATATTTGAACTATTACTATTACGGCGTCTTCTTTTTTTATATCTAAGAATTTTATGTTTAGAAATATATGTTGATAATTTTTCATCATCAGAATCTGATGTAGATGAAGATGAAGAGGAGGAAGAAGAAGAAGATGATGATGATGATAAATTATTTACAGGTTTATGACCACTATTTAATAATGCCATTATAATTCCAGATTGTGAATTAATTCCAACTGCTGTAACAATCATTAAACCACTACCTTCCATAATATATGTACCAGAAAATAATGCTACATCACAATTTAAACCTTTTTTTACATGATCTGATTCACCTGTTAATGATGATTCATCAACTTTTAAATCACTTGATTGAACTAATATACCATCTGCTGGAATTAAATCACCATATTTTACTCTACATAAATCACCAACAACTAAATCTGATACAGGTATATTTTGTTCTTTTTCATCTCTTATTACAGAAAATTTATGTCCTGTTTCAACTTGAGCTTGAAGTGCCTTAAATTGTCTTTCTTTAGAATAGTCATTTAAAGCTGTCACTAATACTACAACTATTACACAAATTAATATCGCTGCACCTTCTATCCATGCTGTATTATGTTCTTCTATCTTTGATTGATCATCTTTTGTTACATTAAAAAATGTATTATCCATTAAAATTTTTTCATTAATTGTTGTATTATATAAATGTGTATCATTTAAAATAACTTTAGGAATTGATGTTAATGATAAAGATGTTGTTGTAATAT
Organism: Strongyloides ratti; assembly: GCF_001040885.1. Classification (NCBI taxonomy): domain Eukaryota; kingdom Metazoa; phylum Nematoda; class Chromadorea; order Rhabditida; family Strongyloididae; genus Strongyloides; species Strongyloides ratti. Next base: position 776,920 of record NW_020171519.1, on the reverse strand, counting down.
TTGTTGAATTATTTGAATTAGAATTAGCTGGATCATAAAATGATAATAATAATGAAATAAAACCACTAATTACTAATATTACTAATGTTGGATCCTAAAAATATTATCAAATTATCCATAAATCACTTACTTTACAAGCATTAAATAAGAGTGATAAAAATGATTTTGAATGAGTGGCAGGTAATGTATTAGATCCATATTTATTTCTTCTTTTTTGTATATCATCAGATATATTTAATAATCCTTTATTTGGATCAGTTTTTAAAATTTTACAAAAACCATCCAAACCACCATAACATTCATTAATCTTATTTACTGAATCTTCACCTCTATTTTCCATTAATTTTTTTAAGTCATCAACAGTTACTGATTCTTTATTAGAATCAATCTAATTTTAAAAAAAAAACCATATAATAATTATTATTTTTAATTATTTACCTTTATTTCAACAATTTCATCATTTTCTTTTAATATTTTTTCATTCAAAGGTAATGAAGTAAATATTTCATTACCTTTGAACTCTCCAATTACTTTTTTTTCGTCTTTAATTACATTTTCAATATTAAGTGAATCTTTTCCCATTCCACGGTTATTTTTTGTATTTAAATATTTTAAATTTGTCTTCAGTTTGCTTGTTATATTAGTCTTTAATAATATAATATAATTTATTATTATTTAAAACTTACTTAAGATTAAAATAATAATTGGATATCCAATTTATCTATAAAATAATATTTAAAATAAAAAAAAAATAGTGAATGAAAAGTAATATAACATGTATAACTATATAAATTTTATTTTTAAATAAAATATATAATGATATGTTGATCACTTTTAAATTTAATGTATTTACATAAAATTAATTATAGAATAGAAGAAGATTATTTCTTTCCTTTTTGGCGAATATACATATACACAATCTACTTTCTCCCGATTTAGTCAACTTAAATTGTAAACATATTTGCAAATTTAGTTTGATTGATGTTTTTGAAACTTGAATTAATAAATTAATTTTTGTTTAATATGATAAAAAAAAAATTTTTGATAGTAACTTACAAAAATATATATATATATATATATATATAATAATACAATTACTTATATATTTAATAATAAATTATTTTGTTTGTCTATTGTTATATTTGTATTTATTTATATATTTCATTTTATAAATATTTATTAATTAGATGTCTCAAAGTTATCACAGGAAGTTAGACAATTTATTAAAACGGGTATTAAAGTAAAATTAATTGTTATTAGTGATATCATACGTTAATTAATAATATTTGCAATAAAAAATTTTACATTTAAAAATTAATTATTATTTTGTAATTTATTAAATATTATTCTGAATTTGTTTATTATGAATTTAAATTTTTTCTCATATTTAAAATGTGTTTCTATATTTATAAGTTAATAAGATTTTTTATGGTTTAAAAATATAATTCACAATTAATTTTCATCATATTGTATATTCTATTTATATGATCTTTTTTTTGTAAATATGTTAATAAATATTTAAAAAGTGTTATAAAAAGTATATATATATATATTAGTAGTATAAAATATTATTAATAATAAATTTATTTTTTATTCTATAATGATTTATTAAAAAAATATAGTTAGAAATAAGACAAAAATAAATTTAAGGTAATGTTTTATAAATTCTAATTTTTATAATGATTCTAAAAACAATTTGTCATTTTGTGTAATATTTTATAAAATATAATAATGGAATTTAAATTTTTATTATTATTATAAAAAAAATAAATATATACAATCATACTTCTGAAAAAGTGGTTTTTAATGTTTTTAGTTCCATTGGATTTATATTTATATATCCGTTACTTGTAAAATTATTTGAATTATATAATAATGTTAAAGATGTTTCTTCATATAAATTAATAAAATTTTCTTTAAAATAATCATTTATATATATTTTACCATTTTTTATTTTTAATTTAGGTGATGTATTTTTACCAATTTTATTATCATAAGCAATATTTTGTAATATTAATGCAGCATTTTTTAATGGTTTTCTTCTAATTCTATTATATTCACAATCAGGTACACCTCCTTTTTCATAATTTTCTGGTGCTGTTAAAGTTCTTAATGTTACTATATGTATATTACTTGGAAATTCATTTTTTATAATTGATAATTTATAATTCATATTATTAATACTTTTATCAATTTCCATTTGAATTAAATTATATTGTAATTTTTGATTTGCAAGAAAAGCATTTATTGATAAATATCCAGTAACTATTTGATCATCATTAAATTCTGTTGAAATATATTTTTTTTCAATTAAAATTCTAAATTTACTTTTTGTAGGAATATTATCTAAAATTCCATGACCAAGACCTCTATTATCATCATATAAATGTTTTCTATCTAAAATTATTTCTACACTACCTTCTTCTTGACTACTACATCCTAATGCTTGATTTCCTAATACAGTTAATCGTTTATTTGTATCTTCAATATAAATTATTGATGGCATTGGATAAAAATTTCCCTGTATTGGTAATTTATCTAATCTTTTTCTTTTTATTATTTGATATCCATTTAAATCAGTAAAAAATACATTTTTATTTTTTATAATTTCATCATTTTTTCCATTATTTGTTTTTATTTTCATAACAATTTCAATTTCTTTTTCATTATTTAGATCAATAACATTATTAATGTCAATATAATGTGGAAATGATATTTTTGATTCAATTGTATGAATTATTTTACCTTCGTTTGGTCCAATAACAACAACTTCTTGTCTTATATTTCCTTTTGATATTATATAATAATTTTTTGAATTGTTTAAAATTTTAGATGAACCTTCAGGTGTAAAAAGGTATGCACCAGAATGTGGATTATAAGATGTTTCATTATAATATTCAAAATGTATTGATACAGGTGAATTGTTAATTGATGTAACATATCCTGTTTTTTTATCAATTTTTAAACCATGTAATTCACTAACTATAAAATAATTATTATCATCTATTATTTTATCATAATTATTAAATAATTTATTAGTTGTAATATTTCTTTGTGAAGTAAAAATTTTTGATATTTTTGGTTTTATGTTAACATTATCAGAAGGTATTAACTTTAAAATTTCTATTTCAAAAGGTTTTAATGATACAATGTAACAAAGTAAATATGAAATATTACTTATTACTAATTTGTTATTTTCTTTTTCAATAATTGGATGTATTTCTTGATTGTTTATATCAATATTTTTAATAATAAATATTTTTTTACTTTCAATTTTTGTACATAATATTTCATTGTCAAGATTTTTTGAATGAGGATTAAAAATAAGAATATCTGAATTAATATTAATACTTTTAACTTTTGGAATTTTTGTAGAATCATTAATTTTATTTAATATTGATATTTTTGATTTATCAAATAATTGTTTTGTCATATCATATTCAATACTTTTTTCAATAATTGAATAACAATTTTGCATTGCTTTAAATAATTTTTTTCCATAATCAAGAACAACTTTATTTTTTGAAGTTCCTGTAACACCATCATGATGTTGAAATAATGATAAAGCTCTCCTGGCATATACTAATTTATTATAATCAACTAATTTTAAAAATTGATTCATTTCATTAGAATTTGTTTTTCCTAATACAATTGAATAGATAATTTCAGCAGATCTTAAATAATCCATTAAAATTCTATCAAAACGTTTATAAAATGGTCTTGAAGTATAATATCCACTCCAATATTCTTCATTTCTATCAGCATATGTAAAAAAATCTCCCGTTATAACAGGAATATGAATATTTTCATTTAAAAGACTTTTATCATTAGCTTTAAAATAATCATTTAATGTACCAAATTGAATATGCATGTTATATTCTGAAGAATTGTTAATATTATCAATAATTATTTTATAATTATCATAAACATTTTTCCATTCATCTTTTTTTGAATATGAAAAATCAGTACCAAGTGGAACAAAAATATTTGGTCCACGAAATAATACTGATTTTTTTCTAAATTGATCAACAATCATTTTTATATTTTTTTGTAATATAATATTATTATTAAGAATATTATTTGATGGTTTACTAAAATCAAATTTTTCACATATATTTTTATCTGGTCCACATGTTTCACTAGATGTATAACTACCATATGGAAAAATATGTGTAAAAATATCAGTTTTTTGTGAATCATTTTTATAACCACCACTCCATAATTGTCTCCATTGAAATTCAAATAATTTTTTTTCTGCAAAATATTGTTTAACCATATAATGTACTCTTTGAATTGCCATATGTTTAAAACCTGATTCTTTTATAATATAAGTCATTGTAGGTGATAAACCAAATGGATCTATAGACCAATGATTTTTTGGTATATATTGTAAATTATTTCTAAGAAATTCATGTCCTTCAAATAATTCAGTAATTTGAGAAAAAAAATGACTATTTGCTTCATCACTCATTACCCAACCACCAGTAATAATTTCTAATTTTTCATCATTCAATAATTTTTTAATTTTTTCTCTATTTTTTAAAGTAAGTGTTGAGTAGAATAATTCAAAAAAAGACATTTCTACATATACAAATTTCATTTTATTATTTTCTGATAAATATTCTAACATTCCATATAATATTTTTGAAACTTCATCATTATAATATTCTTCAAATGTTTTTAACCATCCTGGATCATCATGAGAATGTGGTATCAAAAAAACATTAATTTTTCTCATATTATTTTTGTTATATGTTATATCAAAATAACTTTTTCTTTGTACTTTCAAATATTCTTTAAATTTTATGTTTGAATAAATATTTAACATCTAAGTATTAAAAAAAAATATATATTTATATATATTATTAAATAAAATTACCTGTTCATCATTTTGTGGTTTAAAAAAATATTTATTAATTTCATATTCTACATCTTTAGGTGATAAATAAAAATATAAATATAAATAAATAAAAATAACAATAGTAATAAGTAAAAAAAATATATTTTTTTTGTAAAAAGTTGTATTTATTGTATTTAATAATGTATAACGATATTTAATATACATATTTAATCCTTAAAAAGTATTTATGATTGATAACATTTAAAAAAAATAGAATTATAATGCATCTTAATTATAAATAATAAAATAATTATTAAATAAAAATTATATATTTAAGTTTTATAATTAGTTAAATTATTATTTAAATTTAAATAAATTATTTTAAAATAATCTAAAAACAAATTAATGCATAAATAAAAATACTATTTATAAAAAAAAAACATATTATTACCAATTTTCTCTTTAAAATTCTAAAAATATTATTCTTTATAAAGTAATGCCATAATAAAATATATATATTACATATAAATAAGGATTAAATGCTTAATAAAATATAATATTAATAATAATAACTTTTGCATAATATAACTTTATTAAAATAACTAAAAATTATAATATTACAATATTTTATTGGTTATATTATTATCAAAAATTAAAATTTTTATTTTTCACTCTTAATTATAAATTATAAAAAAAAATTTATAAGATTTATTAACTTTTATTAATAATATTTATATATATAAACTTTATTCTTATAAAATTAAATAATAATTTTTCTACAGTTTAAAAAATTTGTCATACAAAATAAAATCGTTTATAATAATAAATATATTTTATTGTTATAATATAGACTTTAATATGTTTCTCTTGATTAAAAATGTGTCATTAAATTTGCATTATGTTCATAATGTATTCTTATCTATTGATATTTAAACAAATATTTATTAAGTATGTGTATGATCTTTTAAAATTGATAATAGATTAAAATTTTTATAAAGCAAATAGTTTAAAATATCACTCTTAAAGAATAAATAATCTGTTTGATACTTTTTATAAAAATATTAATAAATAATTTTACCTAAAAATTTTATATTACCTAATTATATTATAGTAAAAGAATAAATTATAATATAATCATAAGTTTTTACAACAACAAAAAATGAGATAGAATTAAATAATTTTATCTTTCAATTATAATACATTTTAATAGATAACAAATAATCTTTAGAATTTACTATCTATATCAAAATGTACTTTGATACAGTAATAAAACCAAAAAAATATTATTTTATTTAACGTTAATCATATTTTCAAAACAAAGAGTTTTTTATATATGTTTTTTTTAAACCTTTTATTTAAATAAAATACTATTAATGTTTGATTCAAAATTTGTATTAATATTATCAAAAATAAAATAAACTTTTTTTTAATTGATTAAAATATATAAAAAAAACACACATATTCATATTGTATAATTTTTATAACATAAAATATGAATTTAATAATTATTTAGTTATGGAAACTTAAAAATTAAGAAAAGAGATTCATTTTAAAGATTTTAATAATATATTTTAAAATATTTTATAAATCATAAATTTTTGTGCTTTTAATAAACAAAAAAAAAACTTTCTTTTCATATATAGAAAATATTATAATAATAAATTTTATAATGATAACCTTTTGAATTCATTTCTTCTTTATTAAACAAATATTTCTTTTATTTCTACAGTTTCATTATAATTCATTATTATATTCAAAATGTTCATGATTCATAAGTAATATGCTATTTATTTATTGTTAGGTAAATAATAAAATATTACAAAAATAAAATTTATTCATTACAAATAATATATATGATATTTTCAAAAATTTTTCTTACTGAACTTTTTTAAAGTATAAAATATTATTTAATTATATTATAATTTTTAGAATAACAATTTTTTAATTATGGTAAAAAGTAATTATTATTTTTTTTATAATAAATTATGCTTGATAAATTAAAAATAATAAGTTAAAATATTTATAAATTAAATTTTTACATGATAATGTGACAATTAATTGTGTAAAAATTATATTTAAAAAAAAATAAATTTAGTTATAAATAAGCATAATAATTGTAATATAATTTTTAATACAATTAATTAATTAATATAAATATATTATTAATTTTTTTAAAGTAAAAAGCATATTGTATTTTAGTAATCTATATTGTTATTATAAAAAAAATATTTTTATAAATTATCAAATTAATTTATGACATAATTATATGTAATACTAATAACTAATTGTTTTTTTTTGTGTAAAGATGAGAATGTCATAATTTTTATATATTAATAAAACAATAAAAGTTTATGATATTTTAGAATTATCAAAAATATAATACCTTTTTTGTTTGTTTAATATAAAACTCATTATTTTATAATGCTATTAAAAACCGTTGTATATTTTTATTTATGTGAAATTAAAACTAAAAAAAAGATTTCAATAATGGAAAAGATAAAAAATGAAATACTGGGAATATAACAAGAGAATATAATAAAATAGATAAGAAATATAAACAAATATTAAAGGATAAATAGCATAGTAATTTTATGAATATATTTAAATAGGTGTAAAAAAAAGCATTTAGATTAACGTTAGTTTAATATTTTATTTTATAACATATATATTATTTTTTGCAATATCTATATTTATAAAAATTTATATAATTATAAATAATTATTTACTATCAAAATTTTTCCTTATAAATAGTAATTTATTTTAATTTTACTTATTAAAATCAAACTTTTTAAATTTATTAAATATGAAACGCTTTGAAATTATATATATAAATTAAGGATTTCAAACAAATTGTAATTTATGGATAATTATTATTTTTTTTCTTTTTAAAAAAAATAATACACTTAATTTGTAATTTATTTATAATTATATTTTTTTAATTAATAAAAATTTATTTTTAAAAATATATAATAAATAACCTTCTTATTTAATTTACTTTCAATTAGTTATGAGAAAGTTGTTTTATTAATAAATTTTATAATCTTATGATAACATTTTAGAAACCATATTTTACTTTTAATATTAATAATTATTTATAAATAAATTTATTAAAATAAATAGATTTAAAAGTAATATTTAGTATTTTATTTAATTACATAAAATATAAATTTTCAATTATAAAATGTTTGTTTTAATCATATTCAACACTTCTTTATTAATATTTTTTTTCATATGAATAATGTTTTTTAAAAATGTATAATTTTATAACTTTATTAAAGCAAAAATTATGTACAAAAAATTATAAAAATTATTGTTAATAATTTATATTTTTTAGAATTTAATTTAGTTATTTGATATATCAACTTTATAATTTTCTTTTGATAAAATTTAATAAAAGATATACCATATTTTGTGAAATAGACAACATTTTATTTTATTAAAAAATTTTTTTTATATATATTGCATTTTATAACAATTAAAATATTAATAATAAAAAAGTTACTTTCCTTTAGGACATGTGTGGCATATAATCCAATATTGTGCTAAATCATCTCCATAAGCTTCCCCTATTTTCATTTGATTAAAAGGAACATAACCTCTTTTAAAATTCAACCCTCTAGTATTTACTAATGTTGGATTGTAATAATTGGTATATTGTTGATTTGGAGTATTTTGATAAATATATTGTTTTGGATAATAATTTTGTTGTCTATAATAATTTTGATTATTATTATTATAAGTTTGATAATTATAATATCTTTCATTAGGATAATATATTCCATTAGGATAATATATTCCTTTTTGATGGTAAACATTTCTTGAATATACAAAAACCTTTAAAATGCTGAATAAAATAATAAAATAATTCATTAGTAAAATAATATTCTACTTAATTAAAATATAAATAAATATTATTTTCTTTTTCTTTATATAGATAATTTTTAATTAGTTAAAGTCATTAGATCTTTGAAAGGTTATTTCAATTTACTTTCCAGATCACATAAAAAGAAATATTAATTAGAATGCACCCATTTTATAATGTTTTCTTAATATCCAATTATTTGCTTCAAAATTAACTTTTAGATTAGACTTGTAATTAGTATTGTAATTAATCTTGCAATTAATCTTTACTATCAATAAAAAATTATTATCATGCAACGAATAGGCATAAAAAATTTTGAATCTCTATATGATTTTAAAAAAAATTATTTATAGATGTATAAAAATTCATTAAATAATGAAGCATTTTATAATACTATCAATAATTTTAATGAATATATATAAATATGTTATATATTGTTGACATTTCAAATTAGGTAATATAAATAATAAGTATTTATTCTTTAAATCAAAAATATTTAAATAGATTTACAAAATTTTTTAAATTAAATTACATAAAATAAATGTCTTTCTTTTGTAATGTTAATAAAATAATGTTATTCTTGTGATTGAAATTTATAACTTTATTAAAATTTAAAAAAATTTATCATGTGCACTTTACATTTACAAATATTTTATAGTTTTGTCATCTGCAGTTAATTCATGTTGAGGTTAAAAAAGTTTTAATTATATCAGATAAAGCTAACACTTATTTTTTGAATACACTTTTTCCTTTATCATCTACTCATCAAAATTTTTTAAATAATGTTTTTGATATAGTATTTATTATATTTAAAATTTATAATTATTAAAAAAATTTCAAATAACTGTATTTTCATTTTCAAATTCCAAAGAATGTTATTTTTTAATATTTATACTTAAGATCATACTTAAAATATTTGACTCAATTTTAAATCTTTTAAAACATCAAAAATATTTTTTTTGAAATTTATTATTCTATACTAATGTTTTAAGTGAAATTGAATAAAACTAATTTCATGGTAATGTGATAAGTTTCATCTAAGATATGAAAAGTCAGTAACAATAAAACATTTTAAAAAATTTTTGTCTTCTATTATATTTTGCTTCAAATCAGAAATAAATACAATCATATTTTTAGAAACAGCTATTGGTTAGTTTTTATGTAGAATCTATCATAAAACAAATTTTTATATTTCCAGTTGTTAATGAGATATAAAAAATGATGATAATAAATTAAGCGCGCAAAAATACAAGACAATGTATCTCAAGAACGATTAACTTTTAGAAAATATGTTCAACGTAGACTATATTATAAAAGTTTTTAATAATCCAGCGCATTGGATTTCATGTTTATGAGAACATATATGATTAATGAGTTTTATATTTAAAACTTTTTCATGATACATTTTATTTTATATTTTGAATCTAAGAAGTTTTATGAAGATGACACTAAGTTAAATGAATTTTTAAAAAAAAAACTGACCTAGAATAGTTATTTTAATTTATTTTTTTCCAATAACAATATAGAAGGTGAGTTTTTTCAAAAAATATTTATTACTCATGAAAAAAAATCATTAAGTAAATTTGACATTTACTAAAGTTTTATTAATTGAACAGCTTCAACTAATTTACGTCAAAATAAAAAAAAGTATTGATTATGTCAGGTATATCTGAGATTTAATTTTTGAATAAATCTTAAAGTATTTATTTTTTAATCAAATATTTTAAGACAGAAAATATACACAGGAAAAAAAGTAATTTGTTTTCTCTTTTATAATAATAATTTTTTTTTATAAATTTTTAAAATCTTTTAACAAACTAAAAATGTTACTAATAGAATAAAACTTGAATTTTTAAATATTTTTTTGCAATCATATTTATTTACAAATTCTTTTTTAATGTGGAAATTATTTTAAGAACTTTTTTGGAATTATTATTGATATATAAAATTTGTTTTCTTTTTTTAAAGTTAAATGTAGCAAATTTTGTTTTTTCATTATTAATTTTTTGTAATATTAATTATAACAAATTATTTCAAATATAAACATTTTTTTATATTTTATGTTTTGTAAATTGAAATAATTAATAAAAAGTATAAAAAACTTATTAACAAAACTTTTTTAAATTTATTATCATTGATAATGTTTACATTACCATTTTTTATGTAAATGATAAAAAAAATAAGCAATGATTATATATTAAATTTATTTTCTCTAAATCAAATTTTTTCAAATTTTATGTAACTTTTTTGTAAAATATCTTTTTTAGGATGAATCAATTTTTATAATTAAAAATGTTGCAGTGAAATTAATAAATGTTTTATAAATTTGGCTCTAAATATAAATTCTATTACATTGGTTAAATTTGTAAAGATAAAAGTTTCTAAACAATTTTAATTAATTTAGATTTGTAAAAACATTTTCCAGATTTATTTATTCTAGATATCAACATTTATACTTAATTGGAAATAAATAAATCAAAAATAAATATTAATATTTTACTTGATGTTTTTAATTAATACAAATATGATAAACTTTTTACATACTATTTACTTCATTTTGTTATTTTTTTTTATAACTTTAATCATTATTTTTATTATTTTTTTTAACAAAATAAAACAACTTTAATAATGTTTAATTTATTTAAAAAGTTTCATATTATTGTTATACATAATTTTTCTTCTTACAATTAAATGGTTCTATTAGAAAAAAAAATATTTGATACGTTTTTATAAAAGTAATTGTTGCATTAAATATTTAATATAAATATACTTGTTACTCTTCTTCTTTTTCATATTCAACTTTATAGGCAAAATAAAGCATTAAAAGTTTAATAACAACAATAAATGATAAAAAAACAGTAAACGATATATAACCATTATAATTACACTCTAAAAAAGTATAATTTTTTTAATTTAACAACTTACTTAAATTAGGCATTAATAATAATCCAAGTGATACCAAACCAAATATTTCTAAAAATATTCCACATCCAAAAAAATATTTTAATAATTCTTTTGATCTAAATAACATTCCACAACAGTACATAATTACAAAGAAAAAAAGTATAGAATTAAAAATTCTAACAGAAAGATGAATTAAAATAATATATTGTAAACCATTTTCTTCATAATAATCTATGTAACATTCTCTTTTGTCTTTGGTTTGTATAATTAAGCCTTCAATATTACGTGAAAAATTTGTTACACAAGAAAGAACTAGGAATAAAAAAAGAAAATATTTTGATTTCATTATCACAATAAAAATTTTTCTTTAAATAAATTAATGAAACTTTACAAAATTTTCTTTTGACTAATTAATTTTATAAACATTCCTTAATGTAAATCAATAAAATAATATAATTTTTAATTAATAATAACATTAAAAAAAATATATAATTTATTCTTTAAAACTTGTCTTTAGAGATAATGTTTACGTTACTATTTCTACAAAAATAATATTCTATGTTTTATACATTTTTTTTATAAATTAACGAAAAAAATATTTTACCAATGAATATTTTAATTGTAATTAATTTTTAATTCTTATAATGTTAACTAAAACATTAATTAAAACAATATATTTCATCATGTTGAATAATACATAATAGTTAATTATAAATTTTATAAAATATAAAAATTAACAAAACAGTTAAACATTTGTTAGATATAACATTTTTGTACTATAAAATTGATAATTGGTATAAACCATTTTACAGATAGGAATATTAATATTTATGAATCCTGCAATTGCCAAGTTATTACAATGACATTCTAAAAAATTTTCAAGTATAATAAACATATAAACTTACTTATGAAAATAAAAATTATAACAATATAATATAACGATAATAAAATTAAAGATATAATTCCTATAATAAAAATTTATCATTCAAATATTACTATAATTGTAACTTTTTTTAATACAAAAAACAATAATGATAATTCTTATAATTATAATAAATATTAAGATGAAAATTATATTTTTAAATAATAGTTCATTTATTGTTTCAAAAACATTCTTAATACAGTAATTTATTTTTCTTCATTAAATATTTTAATGATGATTTCATAAGATTGTAATAATAAAGTAGAAGTTAATAAAAATAAGATTATAAATAAATTTATTTTTATTTTATCACATTTTTAGAGGTAAAATTAGAAATCTAGAAAATTTTCAGTCAAGTTTTATATCTCTGAAAATAATAAAATTATAGCTATGAAAATTATTCATCTAGCTCAACTTTTGAATAGAAATCGAATGAAACTAGTCCCATCTTTAAAGGATAATTATTTGCTAAGATACTGAAAAGTCGGGAACAATGAATATTTTAGAAAAATTTCCGCCTTTGTTCATATCTTACTTCAAAATCATGATAAATGAAATCAGATTTTTGCAATTGATATCAAATGAGTTTTCAAGTGGGGTCTACCTTCAAAATATTTTTATACCTTAAACCACTTTTGAGATATAAAAAAATGGTGACAATGGATTACGCGCGAAAATATACCAAGTTTCATATCACAAGAACGGTTGAATATTTAAAAAAGTTTTCAACGTAGGGTACACCTTAAATTATAAAAGAAGCCCAACGCATCAAATTTCATGGACCTATGACCTCATTAACTTGAGTTATCACTAAATTCTTAAAACTTTTTTTAAACATATTTCTTATCATATCTTCATTTTTAGAAGTCCTATAAAGTTGTAAATAGGCTTAATGAATTTGTCGTAGAAAAATGATCTAGAATAAAGTATTTATTTTTAAAATTTACAATTTTATCATCAAAATCGAGATTTAAAAAAAATATTCCCCAATTTTGCCTTCAACTTTGACAGCTTATAACTCATGAAAATTTAATTTTAGAATATTGTTGATTATATTCAAAATTTATCCCATTTCAAGGGCTATCGAATGACTATAGTGGCATATTCAAATTCCAAAAAAAGTTGTTTATTTTTGGTCACAGTTTTAGAGGTAAAGTCGGAAATTTAGAATATTTTTAGCCAATTTCTGAATCTTTGAAAATAATAATGTCATAGCTGTAAAAATTAATATTCTAGACCTACTTTTGAATAGAAATCGAATAAAACTGGTCCCAACTTTATAGGATAATTATTTGCTAAGATACTGAAAAGTCGAAAACAATGAATATTTTAGAAAAATTTCCGCCTTTGATCATATCTTGCTTCAAAATCATGATAAATGCAAGCAGATTTCTGCAATCGTTTTCTAATGAGTTTTTAAATAGGGTCTACCTTCAAAATTTTTTTATACCTTAAACCACTTTTGAGATATAAAAAAATGGTGACAATGGATTACGCGCGAAAAAGTACCAAGCATTGTATTTCAAGAACGGTTGAAAATTTTAAAATGTTTTCAACGTAGGGTATAGCTTAAATTATAAAAGAAGCCCAGCGCATTCAATTTCATAGACCTGTGACTTCATTAACCTGAGTTATCGCTAGTTTCTTAAAACTTTTTTTAAAACATATTTCTTATCATATCTTCATTTTTAGAAGTCCTATGAAGATGTGAATAGGCTTAATGAATTTCTCGTAAAAAATTGATCTAGATACAATTGTTTATTTGTCAAATATCTCATTGTATCATAGAAGTCGAAATTTACATAAAAATATTCAACAATTTCGTCACTCAACTTTGAATCCTTATAACTCCTGTAGTTTCAATTTTATAATATTGTTGATTATATTCAAAATTCATCCCATTTCAAGGGCTATCAAATAACTATAGTGGCATATTCAAATTCCAAAAAAGTTGTTTATTTTTGGTCACAGTTTTAGAGGTAAAGTCGGAAATTTAGAATATTTTTTGCCAATTTCTGAATCTTTGAAAATAATAATGTCATAGCTGTAAAAATTAATAATCTAGACCTACTTTTGAATAGAAATTGAATGAAACTGGTCCCATCTTCATAGGACAATTATTTGCTGAGATATTGAAAAGTCGGGAACAATGAATATTTTAGAAAAATTTCCGCCCTTGGTCATATCTCGCTTCAAATTCTAAATAAATGCAAGCAGATTTCTGCAATCGACTTCTAATGAATTTTCGTATGGGGTGTACCTTCAAAATTTTTTTATACCTTTAACCACTTTTGAGATATAAAAAAATGGTGACAATGGATTACGCGCGAAAATATACCAAGTTTCATATCTCAAGAACGGTTGAATATTTTAAAAAATTTTCAACGTAGGGTATACCTAAAATCACGAATGAAGCACAGCGCATCAAGTTTCATAATTCTGTGACTTCATTGACTTGAGTTATCACAAGATTCTTAAAACCTTTTCTTTAACACATTTCTTATCATATCTTCATTTTTAGAAGTCCTATAAAAATGTGAATAGGCTAAATGAATTTCTTGTAAAAAAATGATCTAGAATATAGCATTTATTTTTAAAATTTACAATATTATCATAAAAATCAAGATTAAAAAAAAATATTCCACATTTTTGCCCTTCAACTTTGAATCTTTATAACTCCTGAAGTTTCAATTTTACAATATTGTTGATTATATTCAAAATTTATCCCATTGCAAGGGCTATCGAATGACTATAGTGGCATATTCAAATTCCTAAAAAAGTTGTTTATTTTTAGTCACAGTTTTAGAGGTAAAGTCGGAAATCAAGAAAATTTTCACCCAATTTCTGAATCTCTGGAAATAATGATGCTATAGCTATAAAAATTATTACCTTATATGAATTTTCGAATAGAAATCGAATGAAACTAATCCCATCTTCATAAGATAAGTATTTGCTAAGATACTGAAAAGTCGGGAACAATGAATATTTTAGAAAAATTTTCGCCTTTGTTCATATCTCGCTTCAAAATCAAGACAAATGAAATCAGATTTTTGCAATCGTCTTCTAATGAGTTTTCATATGAGGTCTACCTTCAAAATTTTTTTATACCTTTAACCACTTTTGAGATATAAAAAATGATTACAATGGATTACGCGCGAAAAAATACCAAGCATTGTATTTCAAAAACGGTTGAAAATTAAAAAATCTTTTTAACGTAGGGTACACCTTAAATTACAAAAGAAGCACAGCGCAACAAGTTTCATGATTCTGTGACTTCATTTACTTGAGTTATTACTAAATTCTTAAAAAATTTTTTTTAACATATTTATTATCATATCTTCATTTTTAGAAATCTTTTAAAGATATGAATAGGCTTAATGAATTTCTCGTAAAAAATTGATCTAGAAACAACTGTTTATTTGTAAAATATCTCATTGTATCATATAAGTCGAAATCTACATAAAAATATTCCCCAATTTCGCCTTCAACTTTGAATCCTTATAACTCCTGTAGTTTCAATTTTATAATATTGTTGATTATATTCAAAATTCATCCCATTTCAAGGGCTATCGAATAACTATAGTGGCATATTCAAATTCCAAAAAAGTTGTTTATTTTTGGTCACAGTTTTAGAGGTAAAGTCGGAAATTTAGAATATTTTTTGCCAATTTCTGAATCTTTGAAAATAATAATGTCATAGCTGTAAAAATTAATAATCTAGACCTACTTTTGAATAGAAATTGAATGAAACTGGTCCCATCTTCATAGGACAATTATTTGCTGAGATATTGAAAAGTCGGGAACAATGAATATTTTAGAAAAATTTCCGCCCTTGGTCATATCTCGCTTCAAATTCTAAATAAATGCAAGCAGATTTCTGCAATCGACTTCTAATGAATTTTCGTATGGGGTGTACCTTCAAAATTTTTTTATACCTTTAACCACTTTTGAGATATAAAAAAATGGTGACAATGGATTACGCGCGAAAATATACCAAGTTTCATATCTCAAGAACGGTTGAATATTTTAAAAAATTTTCAACGTAGGGTATACCTAAAATCACGAATGAAGCACAGCGCATCAAGTTTCATAATTCTGTGACTTCATTGACTTGAGTTATCACAAGATTCTTAAAACCTTTTCTTTAACACATTTCTTATCATATCTTCATTTTTAGAAGTCCTATAAAAATGTGAATAGGCTAAATGAATTTCTTGTAAAAAAATGATCTAGAATATAGCATTTATTTTTAAAATTTACAATATTATCATAAAAATCAAGATTTAAAAAAAATATTCCACATTTTTGCCCTTAAACTTTGAATTTTTATAACTCCTGGAGTTTCAATTTTAAGTTATAGTTGATTATATTCAAAATTCATCTTATTTCAAAGGCTATCGAATGACTATAATAGCATATTCAAATTCCTAAAAAAGTTTTTTAATTACTTATTTTTCTTTATTACTGTATTATTTTAGTATAAAAATTTTTTTATTAAATCAACATTGTAATTTAAAAAATAATACATAATTATATTATTTAAATATTCAAAAATAATTTCTAGAACGTCAGTGACTCTAAAATTAAGCCAATTTTACTAACCATATTTTAAATTTTCTGTTTTTTTTATTTTATTAATATGAAAACTATAATTTTTTTTACATTAAAATTTTTTACAAATATCATTTTAATGAATCATAAAAAAAAGTTATTTATAAATTATATAATATTATATATCATTAAATAAATACATTATTGTATAGTTTATTCGTATAAATAAATTTATTTTAATTTTATACAAAAAAAAACTTATTAAAAATTATTTATAAAATATACTAAAAAAAATTTTTGTTAATTAATTTTATAAATTTAAATCATTTGATAAAATATAAATTTTATTGTCATTATTAAGCTAGTTTTTTCCATTTAACCAATATGTATTCATTACACCTTTTCCTTTTATAATAATTTCACCTCTATGTTCCATTATAAAATTACCGAAAGTTGATAATAGACAATAAAAAGATTCTGTTGTATGTATTCTTCCTGGTTTACCATTACTTTCCATTCTGGAAGCAGTATTAACTGTATCACCAAACAAACAATAACGTGGCATAGATAATCCTACTACTCCAGCAGTACATGGACCTGTATTACAACCAATTCTTAAAGTTATTTTTTCATTTGGTAAATGTAAAATTTTAAAATTTTCACATATTTCCATAAATCCTAATGATAGTTTAGCAATTTCAACAACATGATTATTTCCATTACGATTAGGTAATCCAGATACACATAAATATCCATCACCTATAGTTTCAACTTTATAAACATCTAAATTTTCTATAATATTATCAAATTGTGAAAAAAGTTCATTAAGTATATTTACTACTTGAAAAGGACTACATTTATGTGATAAATTAGTAAATTTAACAATATCAGAAAAAAGTATTGTTACATTATCAAAATCTTCTGGTGGTACAGATATACCTAATTTTAATTTATCAGCAATTTGTGGTGGAAGCATTTTTTTTAATAAAAGATCAGATTTTTTTTGTTCTTCTTGAATTTCTTTACTTCTTTCATCAACTTCATTTTTTAATTTTTGTGCACAATCTTCTAAGGTAAAAAAGACATGATCCATTAAATTTTTTGCTTTTGATATCGAAAAATGTTTATGTAATGTTATAATGTTTTTAAGTTTAGGCCGTTCATTCTTATTTTCTCTCCAACATTCTCGACATAAATCTAATGCTGTTGAAAATATATCTAATCCTTCTGCTACATGTATTTCTGGTCTAAAAATATTTTCACCACCTTTTTTAACAAGATAAATAATTTCATCAACACTTTCTTTACGATTACAATAATTCCATGGTTGTGATTTAGTAAAAAGTTCTGATGCAATTATACCTAAACTATAAATATCTCCCTCAACACTTCCAATATATTCTTCTGATCTTAATATTTCAGGTGACATCCAAAGTTTATCAATAGATGATATATTGTCATTAACTCTTACAATTTTACCATCAAAATTAGATATTTTTAATTGCCAATGATTACTTATCATACATTTTTTTGATGATAAAAATCCATGATAATTTATTGGACTATTATGTATATAATTTAATCCTTCTAATAAATCAGTTAACATATTATTACAAAAAAATGTATCAATTATAGAACTATCCATTTGTAAAAAATCCTAAATAAATATATTTAATTAAAAAATTGTATTTTACGTACAAATAAACTTCCTCTTTCAGAATATTTCCATATAGATATTATTTTCCCAATATCTATACACATTCCATAATATTTATTTATATTTTTATGATCAAATGCTAAAATATAATTTAATTCTTTTTGTATTTCTTTTACATTGACATTATTGGATGTATGTTTTTCTCCAACAACAGGTTGATTATTATAAAATGCATATATATATTTAGATGATTCTATTTTGTTTTTAAATATTATATGACTACTATTAGATGTTACTCCTGATTGAAATGAAACCATACTTTGATTTAAACTATTATTTTTTTCAAATTTTTCTAAATAACTAAATGGTATTTTCCATTGTAATGATTCATTTTTTTTACGTTTTCTATATATTAAAAAAATATGAATAGTTATTAAAAGTAAAATTATAATTATAATAGATATAATTACACAAATTATTATAAATAAAACTTTGTTATTTTCAATAAAATTTATAAAACATTTATTATTTAAATATCCACATTTTGGAATGTTAGGTACAATTTCATTTCCCCATGTTTTAAAGAGTGTTGTCTTTAAATCACTTACAAGATTTTCTTTAGTAAAATTTAATAAACTTGAAAATTTATATTTTATATATGATGTAATATTAAGTTTACCACTTAATCCAGTTAATTCAACTTCTGCAGTTCGAAAACAATTATCATCATAAGTAAATGTTCCAACAATTCCATGATATGTACCTTTACAATATTTTCTATATAAAGATCCATCTATTAATGCTTTTTCACCATAAATATTATAAGTTTTATTTAATATTTTTGCCCATAAATATATACTATCATGAAGATAAGGTGCAAATATAGATGGAAACATATATGATGATGTATTACATGTTTTACAATAAAAAGGCCATCCTTCTACTTTATTAAGAACATTTTTAAGAAATTCAAGTTCTAAATCTGGTGAGGTAACTAAATCTATAAATAAAGTATATTTAGCAATTTTATAAGCATCTTCATCTCTTCCATCATTAGGAATATTAACATCTTCATAAGTTAATAATCTTCTTGTGCCACTTTTATCAAAATTATATTGCATAAAATTTGAATTTCTATTTTCAAAATTTATTAAAACATATTCACTATTATTCATCTGATGATCAAACATTTTAAGTAAAAATTTCCTTCTCCAATAATCACTATCAAAACAGCCAATTATAATACGAGCATTTTTTTTAACATCATCTAAAAATACATCATATTCATTTTCATTTGGAGGGATATTTGTTTCATAAGAAACTTTAACTGATAAATATGATGTATCAGTTTGAATTTCATTTTCTATTCCTTTTCTAATATTAGAACATCTACCTAAATTATTTGTTGTTGATATTAATGCAATATTCCACCAATTAAATGTTTTAAGAATATCTAGAAGTGCTATAATTATTGGAGAAATAAGTGGATTTATTGTTATTAAATTAGGTAGACGTTTAGTATCTTTAAATGCACTATTTGCAGATATTCCCCAGGTAAATGTAGGTTTATTATAAAATGTTAGATGAAGGCTAGATTTTGTTGCAGAAATACTACATGTTGGACCAAAAACAATATCTATATTATTTTTAACAAATATATCAGTTTCTCCAATAGCTTTTATTGGATCACATTCGTCAAATAAAACATTAAATGAAAAATTAAAATTTGGTAAAATTTGTTCTTTTTTTATTTTATCAATAGCAATTGGTATAGCACCAGCTGAAAGATTGAATCCAGAAATGTTATATAATACTGATGAATGCAAAGGGAATAAAAAACCCAATTTTATAACACGTATACTGGATCCTAGAAAAATATAAACTAATAGTAAAATTAATTTTAAATACATTTTATTTTTAAAATTATATCATAAAAAAATGAGGATATTTTATATATATATATATATATATTTCAAGCCATATAAAAATAAACTATTAATTAAAATAAACCTTTTTCATTTTGTAAAAAAAATTATACTTTAATTTTATTCTGAATTTAGAGGTTTCAAGAAATACTTTAATCATCTATGAACGTTATGATAATAACATTATTTAATGTATATATAAAGAAAATTGTGTATTAATTGTTATTAGTAGAATTATACGAAACTCTACCAGTCATTCCATTTAACCAATATGTATTCATTACACCTTTTCCTTTTATAATAATTTCACCTCTATGTTCCATTATAAAATTACCGAAAGTTGATAATAGACAATAAAAAGATTCTGTTGTATGTATTCTTCCTGGTTTACCATTACTTTCCATTCTGGAAGCAGTATTAACTGTATCACCAAACAAACAATAACGTGGCATAGATAATCCTACTACTCCAGCAGTACATGGACCTGTATTACAACCAATTCTTAAAGTTATTTTTTCATTTGGTAAATGTAAAATTTTAAAATTTTCACATATTTCCATAAATCCTAATGATAGTTTAGCAATTTCAACAACATGATTATTTCCATTACGATTAGGTAATCCAGATACACATAAATATCCATCACCTATAGTTTCAACTTTATAAACATCTAAATTTTCTATAATATTATCAAATTGTGAAAAAAGTTCATTAAGTATATTTACTACTTGAAAAGGACTACATTTATGTGATAAATTGGTAAATTTAACAATATCAGAAAAAAGTATTGTTACATTATCAAAATCTTCTGGTGGTACAGATATACCTAATTTTAATTTATCAGCAATTTGTGGTGGAAGCATTTTTTTTAATAAAAGATCAGATTTTTTTTGTTCTTCCTGAATTTCTTTACTTCTTTCATCAACTTCATTTTTTAATTTTTGTGCATAATTTTCAAGATTAGAAAATACATGATCCATTAAATTTTTTGTTTTCGATGCAGAAAATTGTTTATGTAATGTTATAATATTTTTTAGTACTGGTCTTTCTTGTGGGTTCTCTTTCCAACATTCTTTACATAATGATATTGCTGAAGCATTAAAAATTAATCCGTCTGCAATTTTTATATCAGGTTTTATTGAATTTGAACCACCTTTTTTTATTAAATAAATCAATTCTTCTAAACTTTCTTTGCGATTATTATAATCCCATGGATGCTTTTTTGTAAATATTTCAGAAGCAATTATACCTAAACTATAAATATCTCCTTCAGTATTTCCAATATATTCTTCTGATTTTAACATTTCAGGTGACATCCAAAGTTTATCAAGTGTTGAAACTTTATCTTTACATCTAACAATTTTTGTATTAAAATCACTTATTTTTAATTGCCAATGATCGCTTATCATGCATTTTTTTGATGTTAATGTACCATGAAATTTGATTGAACTATTATGTATATAAATTAATCCTGCCAATAAATCTGTTATCATATTATTACAAAAAAAAGTATCAAGAATAGAATTATCACTTTCAATTATATCCTAAAAATAAATTTTTCTTTTTTTTTAAAATTTTAAACTTACAAATAAACTACCTCTATTACAATATTTCCATATTGAATAAATATGGCCTGGTTCAAGGGACATTCCAATAAATCTATTTACATTTTCATGTTCCAAAAAAAAACATTCTTTTGTTTCATTTTTTATTGCTTTTTCATAAACAAATTTTATTGAATGTTTTCTTCCAACAATTGGTATACCATCGTAATAACCATAAAAATACTTATTTGTTTCTTTTTTTCCTCGAAAACATGAATTACTATTTATTGAAATTGATGTTGAATGAAATGAACCTAAAATTTCATTTTTAAAATTTTCATTATCAATTCTTGTCATGTTATTAGGATTAAGTTTCCATGTATCAAAATTTTTTTTATTATTTTTTTGAAATAAATAAAAATAATATATGAAAAAAAATATGATTATAGTGATAATAATAATAATACATATAATACAAATTACAATAAACCATGCCTTATTATTTGTAATAAATGATTTAATACATTTATCTTTATTAAGTCCACATTCTGGAACAGTTAAAGGAATATAATTATTCCATTTTTTAAACATTTTATTTTCATAATCAGATATTAATATATATTTTGAAAATGTATTTGATGAAGAAAATAAATATTGAAAATATTTTGTAGTTGTTCCATCATTATTTAAACCAGTAATAAATAAATTAGCATTATTAAAACAATTATCATCTTGTGAAAATTCACTAAAAATACTTTTATATGTTCCTTTACAGTGTTTTCTATATAATGAAGGATCATCTAATGCTTTATCTCCATATATAGTTAAAGTAGTATTCAATATTTTAGACCACATATAAATAGCATTATACAAACTTGGTGCAAAAATTGATAATGAATTATATTTATCAACATTACATGTTTTACAATAAAATGGATAATTTTCTATTTTTTTTAATATTTGTTTCATATAACTATAATTTAAAAATACAGTTTGTTCTAGATCAATAAAAAAACTATGTTGTGCAATTTCTTTAGCATCATTATCTCTTCCATCATTTGGAATGTTAGTATCTTCATAAAATTTATACATTTTACCATTTTTATTAAAATTAAATGTATTAAAATCTGAATACATATTTTCAATATTAATAAAAACATACTCATTAATATTTAATTTCATATCAAATATTGTAAGATAAAATTGTCTTCTCCATATATTACTATCAAAACAAATTAAGACAATTCTTGACTTATCTTGAATACTATTTAAAAAATATTCATAATCTTTTTTTGATGGAGGATTTGATGTTATATATGTTAAAGTTATATACATATCTGAATTACTTTTTTGAATAAAATTTTTAAAACTTAATAAAATATTTGAACATCTTCCAATATCATTTGATGCAGAAATAAATGATAATCTATTCCATTTAAAATGTTTTAAAAAATCAAATAATGCTATAAATGTTGATGTTATTAAAGGATTAATATTAAGTAAATTTGGAAACTTTTTAGTATTTTCTATATTACTATATGATTGAATCCCCCATCCAATTTGTACTTTATTATAAAATTTTACATTAAAATATGCCATAGTTGATGCTTTACTGCATGATGGACCAAAAATTACATCAACACCATTTTTTATAAGCTCATATGTTTTAGCAGAAACTTTTGAATTGATACATTCATCAAATTTTGTAGAAAATATAAATTCATAATTTGGAAGAAGTTGTTCTTCTTTTATTTTTTCTAAAGCAAGAGATACAACACCACCAGACAAATTGAAACTAGTCAAATTAAATAAACTAATTGAATTCAATGGAAATAAAAATCCTAAGTGAATTGTTTTTAAAGCAAATATAAGACCAAATTTTAAAAAAAATATTATTTTTAAAATACTCATTATGATTTAAAATAAAATAGACAATTATAAATTTAAAAATCTAAGTATTTGGTTAAAATGTAAAAAAAAATTATAGTGTAATCTTATATAATATTACATAAAATTTAATCCAGTTTGATACTAATTTTCTGAATCAAGAAATGGCTTCATTATGAATTTAAAATATATAAAGAAAAAAAATTTTTTTTGTACTTTTTATGTATTTATTTTATACTAATTTTGTAACATCTTTATGTATTAAAATTTCTTATAAAAAATATTTTTTTTTATAATTTTTTTCTGTTTATATAAACTGAATTCTTATCTATTAATGTAATTAAATTTTATTAATTAAATAATAAAATAACCAAAGTTTTATATAACTTTTTATTTTAATCATTAAAAGGTAAATTGTTTTTTTTTCTTCATAATTTTGTAAGTACTTTTTAGAAGCTTCTAACTTTGTTGGTAATAAAATTATTTTATTGTAAAATCAATAGAAGAAAAGAAGGAAGAAAGAATTATAAATAAACAATTTTATATGTTTTTAAATACCCAATCACAGCAGGTTTGAATTTAACTTTTATAAATAATTTATTTATATTTTTATAAATTTAATAAAATTATAAATTTGTTATAATTTGTAAATTTAATGTTATAATTTATACCAAAGATTAAAGAAAGTATTATATAAGGAAATGAATATTTTTATCTTTGTTAAATATATATATATAATAAATGTTACTGTTATGATAAAAATTATAAATGCCTGAAAACAGTATATTTTACTTCATCTAATATAATAATGATATTATTATAAGTTATTATAATTATCTGGTTATTTATATATTTAAATATTCATATTTAAATAATTTTCATTACTGATTTCAAAGATTAATATAAAATAACAAATTTTAAAATTTCTGTATTTGAATTTACTTGTGAAATTTTTTATTTTTAATAATGACAAAAAAAAAATAATTTTACATAATAAATATGTATAAAATTAATAGTATTAAAAATAAAAATAATTTTATACATATTTGTACTGAGATATTTAATTTATATTTGAAAATGTAAAATAAAAAAATATATACTCAAAAATGATGTATACATGTCTTACAAAAATTTTTATTTGCCTAAAATTTTAAATAATGTTGAATTTTAATTACGTTTTTTTTTTATTTTATCAGATATTTCATTTATTTAAAATATAAAATTATATTAAATTTTCAATTTAAAAAGATATAGTTTAACTTTTTTTTTAGTAGAAAAGAAACTTTTTGATGTTTTTATAAAATAATTAAAAATAATGGTATTAGAAAACAGATGAAAAATTTTTTTCATTAATTAAAATTTTTATGTTAATATATAATGATATAATATTATTTGAAGACATTAGTTTTCAAATATTGGCAAATTAATGTCATGTAATTATGATATTCACTTTGGAAAATGAAATAAAATTAATGAATAATATTATTAAATAATATTCATTTTAGTTATTTTTTATATAAAATATTTAATTGTCAATTACATAAGTTTTTTATATTAATATTTTGAAAAATATTTTAGAAACATGTTTGAATTAATGCCAATATATGAAATTATTTTATTTACAATAACTATTTTTACCATTTTTTTACATATATTGGTTATATATATTGTTTTTAAAAAGAAAAAATATATTATTTATTTAAAAGGATCATTTTTTAAATTCCAAGGTTTTAAGGTATTAAAAATTTATTTAATATTTTTTTATTTTAATTTTTAGTCTATTATTGAACTAATTACATTGTTACAATTTTTGTTTTCAATGAGATTAAGAAAATATACGTTTTTAAACTTTATAATTGTACCAAATAATTGGTTTTGGATTCATTTACCAAAAATAACAACTATATTTCATTTTTATATGAAATTAGAAATCTACTTATGTCATATGATACTTGCGATTAATAGATTTACAGCAATTTTATTTCCATTAAAATATGATTATTTATGGGAAACGAAAAAATTTATTTATACTATTATTATTATAATATTTATACCAATACCATATATTATATATTTATCATTAGATCCAAATATTTTTATGAATTATGAAATATCATCTACCGGCACAATTCGTTTATCATATAATAACAAAACTACAGCTATTACATCTATTGTTGATGGAATATCATGTATTTCAGTAGGAATTATATGTTCTATTATATATATTTATATTGTAATAGTTACAATTAAATTATGGAAAGAACAAAAACTTTTTCATACATCAAATTATAAGAATAGTCAAGATAATGAAACAACAAGAGTACATATTAAATTAACACTCATTTCAGCGATTTCATTTACAACATTATTATTAAATTCAATATGCCAAACATTAACATTTTATGCACAAAATAACCAAAATAAATATTTAATTATGAAATTAAATGATATATCGTATGTTAAGAATATTTATTATATTATATTAATATTTTTTTTAAAGATATCCAATTCTTGATATTTTATATTGTTTAGGTCCTTATATTATTTTAATAACAACAAAAGATTTAAGAACAGAAATAAAATATATTATCAAAAATTATACAAAATTTGCTTCAATTGTCAAAATTAATAAAGCTTCAATTATCACAAAAGTTTCAAAAATTACTAATGTTACCAAATAATTAACCAAGATGTTTTTTTTTGCTAAAATTTATTTATTTAAACAAAAAGTCAAGTTAAAATTTTTTTTATAATTAAATAATTTATAATGAGAAATAGAAGAATATTTAACATTTATTATAAAAAAAATAATCTTTTAAAACTACTTTTTTTTTAAAATAATGTAAAAAATATTTTTATTTAATATCTAAAAAAAGTAAGATAAAACATCAACTCTATAAGTTTATATGATTAAAATGAGATAATCTATCAGTCGTTTGTTAAAACTAAAATTGATAAGAATGATTATTTCTACTTAATATAATATTGATAGGCGTTGTACCTTGTATAATTTTTTCACCCATTTAAAGAATCAAGCATATTTATTTTTAACATCAATTTGTTTCTCTATTTTTTTTTTTTTTTTTACTAAAATTACATTAAAAAAAACATGATTGTAAAAGATAATAAATCATTACTAATGATAGGATTAATTACAACATTATTTTTGATAACAGTAATAGCTGGTTCAATTGCTGCATATATATCAAAAAAAAGTCTTGATAGAAATACCAAATCAACAAAATCAATCAAAAAAAGTGCCAAATTACTATCATTATTATCTTGTTTTGGTGGAGGAGTTTTTTTTGCTGTCTGTTTACTTGATATATTTCCACATATAGAGTAAGAATTAATAATTTTATATTTTATTCTTTTAATATTGTAGTGAAAAGTATGAAAATTTAATTAAAAAAACAAATTACAACATAAAGTTTCCTATAACAAAAATATTAATTGCTTTTGGTTTCTTTCTTGTATATTTTATTGAAGAATTAACAATTAAAGTAGTTGGTATACATAATCATTCACATATTACAAATAAAAATGATACTAAAGAAAATGATGAAAATGGTACTTTTATTAATAATATATCAATGGATTTAATTACATCAAATATTACTACTAAAGGATCAATACGTAATTTATCAATATCAAGTGAAACAATTATTTTTAAAAATAATAATTCTCTTGTAAAAACAATTATTTTTGCTGTTATTATGAGTTTACATTCAATTTTTGAAGGTATTGCATTAGGAGTTAAAGATACTTCAAATGGTATGATTGTATTATTTATATCATTAATAATTGATAAATGTGTTGAAAGTTTTAGTGTTGGAATATTGATATCAAAAGAAAATGGTACAAAATTAAATATTATTATAATATCAATAATTGTTTATGCATTGATGACACCTTTAGGAGGTGGTATAGGAATTATTTTACAAAATATATCTATGAATGAAGAAACAAGAATGACAATATTATTATTTTTAGAATGTTTAGCTGGTGGAACATTTATTTATGTTACTTTTATTGAAATAATTTCTATAGAAAAAGAAAATGAACATAATAATTTACATCAATTATTATTTATTGTTCTTGGATTTTCAACAATTACTCTTGCTCAAACTTTTTTTCATTCTGATTAATAAAAATTAACATTCATTTTTTTTATTTATATAATTTAGTAAAAATATTTTAATCACCATCTACTTTATAATCACAATGGATAAAAACTCTTTCAACAAAATCTAAATTTGATAATTTATGAGTTAATCCTTCTGTTATATCATGTGTTACTTTTAATGGTAAATTTTCATCCATAACAATATGTAATTCTATTTGAACTTTTGAACCAATATGATATACCATTAAATGATCTAAACATTTAATTCTTTCATCATGATTAATACATAAATTTATTATTCTATTATAATGTTGTTGTTCAATTTGTCCACCAACTAAAAGAGGAATTTGTTCATTAAAAGTTGAAATCCATGATGAAACAATCCATGAACAAACAATTATTGCTCCTATAGGATCAGCTAATGACCAATATCTTGTTCCAAAATATGCACCACATAATGCTACAACATTCGTAAATACATCATTTTGAAGATCAAGTGTCAATACTCTTGATGTTGGTGTATCATGTGTTTTACAAACAATCCATAATAAAAATTTTGATAAGATTCCAAACAACATAATCCCTACAGTAGTCTTATCAACATTTATATGTATGGTATTTGTCAAAATAGCTTGAAAAGAATTTAATATCATCATACAATTAGCAATACCCATTATTACAGCACATATTATACCACTTAGAATTTCTAATCTTTGTCTTCCTCTTGGATAAAACCAATTATTTGTATTTGTTATTGCAACATTTGATAAATATATAATTCCACCAGTTGTTAAATCTAATGAAGCATCAACTAATGTACTAAACAAATAAAAATATAATATTTTTTTTGATTATTTACCTTATTACTGAATAACTTCCAGATACTATTGAAGCTATCAAATTTAAAAATAATCGAGTAACATTAATTGACAATGAAAATTTAGAAATATAATTATCAAATTTTTTTTTAGAAATAGCATCTAAATCTTCACATTTTATCTTTTTAACATGAGTTATATGAATTGAATTTTGGAGATCTTTCTTAAAAGCATAAAGAATTTCTCTTTGCATATTATAATATTTATTAATATCTTCATTTTTAATTTTATTATCTTGACTTAAAATATTTAATTGTTTTTCAATATTATTAAAATTTGTAAAATTTCTTTTTTTCAAAATAATTTCATTTTTGGTAACAACTTTCATTATTCTTACACCAAATTGATTAGATTAAAATTTTAGATAAACTATTGTTAATTAATTAATATGTATGAAACGTACTCATTAGTAATATGAAAATAGTGTATTAATTTCATCTATTTATATTTATAATTATCTTATCAGTTTTAATTTACTTTGTTATCAATTAAAAAAAAGTATCGATGATCCACAGAAGCATTATTATACTATTACTAAAAAACAGAAATTTTATTTTATTTTTATTCAAATATTTCACATTAAAAAATCTTTTTTAATAAATTTACTAAAAAAAATATGTAAAATTTTTAAAATACTTTATTAATATATTTATGTTGTAAAAATTATTAGTTTTAAAATCTTTAAAATTGTAACTTTAAAATTATTTGTTGATTTTAGATTGATAGATTATATATATATATATAGTACAAATTGTAATTAACATTAATATTTAGTTAACATAAATTATGACTCATTTTTCTTGTAAATATTAACATGAATATTTTAGTAAATATTTTACCTATAATCTTAAAAACAAAGAAGAATTTATAAAATAAGTTGACTGTTTAAACTCATAATTATTTGATATAAAATAATAGGTATATTTAGTTTTTGGATTTTATATTGATAAAAAATAAATTTATTACTCCTTTGATTTACTTAAAAATTTTTTAATATATAAATGATAAAAATCTTTCATCAATTTTTATAAACAAGATATTGAAACATCGTTTATTATAAAAAAAAATGAAATATTATTTATATATTATTTTATATTTTTCTTATTTTATTTATATTCAATCAGGATATACTACTACTATTGGAAATTGTGAAAAAGGATTTTGTCCAAAAGATTATTCATGTATCAGCAATTATTGTGTTAAAGGATCTATTCAAAGAGATTCAGTATCCTTAACTTCTACAACTAAAAAATTTATATCAAATTTTTGTAATGATAAAGATTCAACATGTTCATCTATAAAAAACCTTTGTAATAATACAATTTATAAAAATTTAATGAAAGAAAAATGTCCACGATCTTGTAATTATTGTTAATTTCTTTATATCATTTTTAAATAATATGTATAGTTTAAACTTGTTTTTTGATAAATTAACAAAATACTACAATAAAAATTTAACAGTACAAAATTATATAATTTTTTTATTGATATTAATAAGTCAAATATATCGTAAAATCGTGAATTAAAAATATATATATTTATAGTATATTTTTTGTAATATAATAAATAATTTTTCTTTTTTTTAATTAATAACAAGTTATTAATATTTTTATTAAAAGAAAAATTATAAATCTTTCTGTTTTTGAAAAAAAAAAAAAATTTTAAATGTGGCACAATAGGTAACTGAGATTTATCATGTTGTAAAATTTTTAAAAAATACTATTTTTTTTTTATACATTATCCAACAGTTGGTTTGCATAGATATAAAAAAGATGAAGGACAATTATTAGAATCTCGACTTCCTACCAAATATTTACATTTACATGTATTATCATTTGGAATTCCTGGAATATTTGTTTGACAAAATTTATTTGTTTGTGGATGAGGTCTTCCATCACGATAGGCATTTAATGTAGGACATTTTGAATTCTTTGACAAAGGTTTATTTGTTGTTGTTACAACAATTTCAAACATTTTCCTACTTGATCTCATATTACCAATTATTGATATTGTTGTTGTTTCTATTTTATTATTTTTTCCAAAATTTGATGTCCCAGAAACTATATTATTGATTATTTTTTTATCATTATTAGGTGGTGTATTTATGTTATTTTGTAATAAATTTCTATTACTTTGAAAAGTAATTGTTAAAATAGTTGTTGTTGTTGGAGGTTTAGTTGTTGTTGTTGTAGTAATTGGATCAGATAATCTAGATAATAATATATCATTAATATTTGATTTTGTTGTTGTAGAAATATCTATTTCACTATTAATAATTAATTTTTTATTTGTTAAATTTTCCTCTTTTGAAGATAAATTTGGAACTGTTGATTGATGTTTAGAGTTTTTATTATTTAAAATACTTTTTCTAGCTTCTTGTTTTCTTGATTTTGCTTCTTTTTCACGTTTTTTATAATCTTCTAAAACACGTTTTGCTTCTGCTTCCGCTAACTTTAAAGCTTCATTAAAACTAAAAATATTATATAAGGTTAATTATTTCTTTAGTTTACCTTATATTATCATTATAATCATTTGTTAAAATATCAACATTTTTTTCTTTATTATTTTCAATAATTTCATTAACAGCACTAATCAAATTTTTAGATTTTAATGATCCACCAATTTTATTCTTTTCTTCATCTTTATTTGTGATATTTAAATTAGTAGTTACTTGTTGAACAACCAATTTTGATTTATTTCTCTCTTGACCTCCACTTTTAATTTTTAGTGGAACGTTGTGTTCAATTTTTATTTTATTTTTATTATTACTAAATTATTATATCATTAAATATAAAAAAAAAATTTTTATGTTTAGCTTACCTTTTACTTTGAGAATCATCTGGAAATAAGGTATCATAAAGTGAGCTCAACCATCTATAAATAAAGTTTGTAATTTTGTTATATTTTAAAAGTTATTACATCATTTTAATAAAATTAACATCTTAATTTATTTAATAGTAATAAAAAAAAAATTAACGCTATAAATATTTGTTGTAACATTTTTTTAAATATGTGTACTTCAATATTTACTTTTTAGAGAAATTTACTCTTACCTAAATCGTTCTTTATCATTTTTAAAATTTTGTGGAACTTCAATTGGTGGTTTAGTATGTGGGAATTTTGTTGTTGTTGGTTGAGGAGTTACAAATTTTGACTCTATTTGTCCCATATATTTACCTCTTAATACATAATCATGAGGAGGAAGATCTGGAAAGACATCTTCATATATACGATCTGGTATGTCATCTTCTGCATCTGGACTTAATAAAAATTCATAATCATTTGGTAAAATTTTTCCTTCAGTTTCATCAAATATAACTTGCCCTGCGCGTATTTTTATATTAAATCTTTCTTTATTATTATTTGTTAAAGTACCATTCAAATTTATAAATGAAAAAAATAATATTATTATGAAATAATAAACAAATATTGAATAGTGAAAATTAAATACTTCCATATTAGTAGAATTAAATAACACTTATAATATATATATATATATATATATATATGCCAACAAAACTTATTACTCTTTTTTTTTGATACAGAATAATAAAATACCTTATAAACCTTAAATAATAAATAAATTAAAATTCCTCGTTATATTTTCTTTAAATAAACAAAATAATAAATTACAATGAAGATAAGAATTATGAAAACTTTTTAATTTTAATTAAAAAATATAATAGTTAGATATTTTTTTAAATAATAATAAACTTTTTTAATCTATTATCTTTATAAAAATCTGTAAAAATTTATAAGTTGTTCCAGAACAATATAAAAAAAATCTAAAAACAATTTTTAAATCTGAAATCTTATATTGCTACTTTTCTAAAATATATAGTTTTATTATTAAAGATACACCTCCTCTTGAAATTTTTAACCCATATAGTGTAAAAGAATTGTAGTAAATAATATTTGTATAAAAGTTAATTAAAAATATAATTTGATAAATAATTACCAAAAAAAAATTACAACTAAAATTTTCATTTTCTTGATAAATTAATTAATGAGATTTGTTTTTTTAATAAACATATTTTTTATTATTTTAAAATTAATGCTTTTTAGTATGATATTACTAATTAATTGTGAGTTATTTGATAAATAACCATAATGTAATAAAATAAAATAGAATTTTAATAATATTTTTAAAGTTAAATAATGAATAAAATATCAATATTTAGTAAATTTTCTATATTTAAGCAAAATTAATTGAGGTTTTGTTTCTCAAAAAATTCTTTTATTTCATGAAATTCATAGTTATTTAAAAAAAGTTGTCCAGTGTAGATTTTATATATTTATATATACATATATGCTTATAAAATAATAATAACCTTTTATTTAGAAATCATTTAATTGATATGTTAAAAATTAATTTAAACCAGTTTCTTTAAAAAATAGCTCATTATCATAAGTTTCTTTTTTTGATACACCAGTATTGGAAGGCTATTATTTATTGGAAAAAAATTTCTATTTAAATTTGTATTTATTTAAAAGAAAAATAATTTTTTAATTCTTTAATTAAATTCAAAAAAAAATGTTATTGAAATATGTTAGAAAATATTTTAAACTGGTATCATTTTTTTTTAATATACTAACAATAGAGTAGAAAAAAATAATAGAAATTTTTTTAATACAAATTTTATTGATGAGTGTAAAGTTTGATAAGTTTATATTAATTATAAATTTTAATTAAAAAAATTATGCAATGACATTTCTTTTTATAAATAAAAATTTTATCAAAAAAGATTATCTATTAAGAAAATTTATGTTTTTGGAGAAATGATAACAACACTTGATCAAATATATTTATGTCATTTTCTTTTATAATATATTCCATATTTAGATAGATTAATCTTTTATCATGAATTCTCTTTGTGCAAAATTTATACAAATTTTTAATAATAGTACACGACCTTTGATATTTGGAATGATACATATTCCATCACTTCCTGGGACTCCAGCTAATACTTCTCTCCCAAAGGAAATCATAAATTTCGTATCCCAGGAAGTACAAATTTATAAAAAGTGTAATGTGGTTAGTTTAAAAAACCATTACTGATATTGAAAAAAAAAAAAATTTAAGGATGGAATTATTCTTGAAAATATGAATGATATTCCATATCTTCACTCTTCAAAAATTGGTCCTGAAATTGTTGCAATGATGACAGCATGTGCTGCAGAAACACTTAATGTTCTTTCAGATGATAGAAAAAATTTTTTATTAGGTATTCAAGTATTAGCAGGTGGAAACAAAGAAGCAATTTCAATTGCTCATTCTACAGGATTTGACTTTATTAGAGCAGAAAGTTTTGTTTACAGTCATGTTGCTGATGAAGGAATAATGAATTCTTGTGCTGGAGAATTATTACGCTTTAGAAAACATATTGGAGCTAATGATGTTGCAATAATTACTGATATTAAAAAAAAACATTGGTATATTTCAATTATTTTAATATTAATATTATTATAGTTCTCATGCAATAACATCAGATTTAACTGTTGGTGATATTGCTGAAGGTGCTGATTTTTTCAGAGCTGATGGTGTTATTTTAACAGGCACTTCAACAGGAAAAGAAACTAATGTAACAGACATTGATTTAGTAAAAAAATCATGTAAACTTCCGTTATTTATTGGTAGTGGTATTACTATAGATAATATGAAAAATTATAGAAAAGCAGATGGATTTATTGTTGGTTCTCATTTTAAAGTTAATGGTAATTGGAGAAATAAATTATGTGAAGACAAAATTAGTAAATTTGTAAATATGGCTAAACAACTAACAAAATGATAAATTAAATATGTTTATTTTAGTGACATATTTTACAAATTTTTATATAAAATTTTTACTAGTTTATTAAGTTCTTCTTAATTTAATACTACATTTTATAATTACAATTTTTTTTAATAAATGTAACATATGATGTATTTTGTTTTAATTAAAAATTTCTTATTTTAATAATTATTAAAAAAAAAATTGATTATTAAATATTTTTCATAAAATATATGAATATATAAAACTTAATTAATAACAAAATATTTTTTTTAAATATACTTAAAAATAATATTTTTTTATTACAAAATATTTAATACTATTTTATTGTATTTAAAAATTTAATTTAAATGTATTGTTATTTATTATTTAAAAAAGGAGGAACTTAAAACATTTTGGTTCTAAAATTATCAACAGATTAATCTTAGAAAAGAAATTTTTCACAACAAATATACTCTAATATCCATAAAAACTACTCTTTTAAAAGTATTAAAGAATAGAAAATATTGTTACATTATATAAAATTTTAAATACATATATATATAAATATATTAAAAAGTTTATTTTTTTATAATATTAGTATTAACTATTAAATGTTAAAAAAATTTTTAATTTATTCATGCTTTTATATAATTTTAAAAACATCTATTTTCTAATAACTAAATATTATTTTTATATTTAAATTATATTTTAAAATATATTATGGAGTTTAATAAAACAGAATATTTTACAATTCTTTATTGGATTAGAAGATTACTTTTATATAGTGATTATATATTTTCATTTCTTGGAACCACGTTAAATCTTCTTTTACTTTATTTATTAATAAGAATTAAAAATATTGAATTTTTAAAATATCGAAGAATACTTTTTCATACAACAATATCTGATATAATATTTAGTCCAACGATAGCATATTCAGTTTTAGCAATGGAACCAGGAAGAAACTATATTTTTGCTTGGCCATCGGGAGCGATTAATTATTTACCAGAGTCAGTAGCAATTTATTTCCTAATGTTTCATATAAATACATTTTTTTTTATTATTTCTAACAATATTATAATATTTTTTTATAGATATTTAAGAATTGTTAAGTAAGTTATAAATATAAAAATATTTTTAATTTTTTTTTTTAATAAAAATTTTAGAGGTTATTCAATGAATGGTTTTCAATATGGAATATCAACATTAATTATTATTATTTGGAATATTATAGGATTTAAGTTTTGGGTTGAAGCATTTACTAATATTTCACCTGGTGATTATCATTTAGCAAAAAATGAACTTCCAAAAGAATTTTTTTATGATGGTAATGGAAATGAAATGAGAGTATTTATAGCAAAACCATTAGAATTTTCTGGATTATTATGTGTACTACATGTTTTAATTACTTTAATATTTGTTCTTATTACTGTATGTTTCACTTATTTAGCTGTTCTAAAGACACTTGAAGTAAAAAAATCATCAATGTCAAAAAAATCAAAATTACTTCATCGACAATTAAATATATCAATGTTACTTCATACAGGAGTTTCATTATTTTCTGTTTTTTTACCAATATTTTTGTTATTAGGATGTATCATTTTTCATAAAAAGCTTTATGGAATAGGACATTTATTTTTTTATATTTTTGAATATATTCCAACCTTTAATGCATTGATAAGTATATATTTTGTAACATATTGTAAAAAAGAATTTTTAAAATTAATTGGTAGATATAAATCAAAAAGCAATAGTAAAAGTATGGAACCATTTGAAAGTACTGAATCAAAATATTCTTAAAATATAATTTTTTTTTTTACTTAATAAAAGTTAATTTTTTTTATTCAATATTAATGAATATATTTTTATTTAATTTTTAATTTACATAATTTTTATATTAAAATAAATTTTATAAAAAAAAAGTACTTTTTAGATAACAAAAAATATTGTATTTTTGTTACAAATATGTTATATTTGTATAAATATTAATTATTACTATTGTATAATTGAAAAACTTTTAATAATGTTATTTTAATATATAAAAAAGTTTAGATAAAAATTTTACTTTTAAGATAATATTAAAAATAATACAAAAAATAATAATAGTAATAAAAATTAACATACTAATATAATATATTAATAATTCTTTATGTCATATTAAGTAAAAACTTTTATAATTTTTTTTTTACTTTCAAAAATTCATGTGAATTAGGAATAAAATTTACAATGGACACATATTTAACCTAAAAATTAAAATAATATCAATATAGACACAAATATTTTTTAAGTAAGTTTTTAAAAGAATGAAATATTTATTTCAAGATATTTGTAGTCACTACAAAAGTTTATCTTATCAATAAATTATATTTTATAAGAATACTTTTTAGTGATAAGAAATTCAATTTATATTTAACTAAAATTTTTAATAATAATAAAAATATACTAAAAACAATGTATTATTTTTTTTTCTTTATAATTTTACAATTATTTTTTTCGGTACAATCATTGAAAGTTTTAGTTTATTCACCAAAAGTTGGTCATAGTCATATAAATTTTAATGGAAGAATAGCTGATATACTTGTTAAAGCTGGTCATGATGTTACTTTTTTGGCACCAAAATTAACAAATATGCCTTATACTAATGGAACAAAATTAGCTAAAGTAATATCTGTTGAACCAGACTTATATGTAGCAGAAAAATTTCATGAAACTACTGCATTAAAAAATATGTGGAATTTGAAAGAAGATGTAACAAATGCATTTGACATGTTTTCAACAATATCAAATTTATTTTTAATTTCATGTGAACGTAAGTTAAAAAATATTTAATTATTATTAAATAAAAAATATCTATAGATTTAATAAATCAAAAAGAATTAACAAAACAAATAATTAATGAAAAATATGATATAATGATTGCTGAATATTTTACTACATGTCCATTAGGATTAGTAGATCATTATAATATATCTTCGTTAATTATTACATCAGCAATGACTTTTAATGATATTGCATATCCAATGTTAGGTCTCAATTTTCCTTCAAGTTATATTCCTGGATCATTTATGCCATTTAAAGAAAAAATGACATATAAAGAAAGAATTATTAATACATTACAATATATTACTATAAAATATTATCTTGAAAATATACTATTTAAAAAATATGAAGAATTATTTTCTAGAAAGACAAAAACAAATTTTTATGAAGCAAAATATAATATTGGTGGTGTTTTTATTAATACAGTTCCATGGATGGATTTTCCTTTTCCAATAACACCAAAAATACATTTTATTGGTGGTTCTGGTGTTCCTGAACCAAAAAATCTTACTAAACAATGGAATGATATTTTATCACTTAGAAAAAAAAATATTTTATTATCTTTTGGTTCAGTAGCACAATCATTTGAAATGCCTGATTCTTATAAGAAAGGAATTTTAATTATGATGAAAGAATTAAAAAATATTACATTTATATGGAAATATGAAAAAGAACCACATACATTACCTTATAAAGTACCTAAAAATGTATTTATCTCAAAATGGATACCACAAAATGATTTATTAAATGATGATAGAATAACAATTTTTATTACTCATGGTGGATTAAATAGTATAACAGAAGCAATTTCTAGAGGAAAAGTAACACTTACAGTACCATTATTTGGTGATCAAATAAGAAATGCTCAAATGGTGGAACGATTAAATATTTCAAAAGTTTTTAGTAAAAAAAATTTGTCTAATTCTAAATTACTTATTGATACAATTACTTATTTATTAAATAACATTGATTTTTATTCAAAAAATGTATATAGACAACAATTATTAATGAAGAATCGACCATTTTCAGCAGAGGAGACTATTATTAAGATAACAGAGTTTGTTGGTAAACATGGAAATCTTCCAGAAATGGATTTATACAGTACAAAAATGTCAACAGTTGTTTTTTATAATTTAGATATTATATTACCAGCATTATTCATTTTACTTTTATTAATATCTGGTATTATAATAGCTGTTATTTATCTTATTAAAAGTTTTAATTCAATTAGAAAAACAACTAAAATTGATTAAAATTTTCTAACATAATCATTTGTTATATTTTTTTTTCATTAAACTATATCTTTTAATAAAATAATTTTTTAATTTAATTATATATTATTTTAAAAAAAAGTTACTTTATTACATATGTATAATGTGTTGTCATATTTATAAAATGTTAATTAACAAATAACATTAATAATAAAAAATTTTTTTCATTTTTTAAAAAAATGAATTTAAAAAAAAAATACGACTTTAGCAATAATATTTTTTTTTATTTTAAATAGTTTCATCAATGTAATAAATATTATTTTTGAACAAAATGTTCCATATTATATATATTATAACATTTGAATTATATTTACATAATATATATTTTAAATTTTATAAAAATATAATTATATTTTTGTTAAAAAAGATAAATTATACTCATTGATATGTAACATTTTAACTGAATAAAATAGTTGATAGTTAAAATTTGCTTTGTTTTTTAATTATTATTAAACAAAAAAATTTTTAACTTATTTAATAAAATAAAAGAACAAATTGTTAATTTATTTATTTTTAAAATTAATATTTACTTTAAAATATAAAAATTTTAAATTATTAAAATTATTATTTTTTTTAATAAAAAGAAAATATTATTTATGTTATAAATTTTTGTGAATAGAAACTCTATAAAAAAGATAATTTTCAAAAATTTTGCTACGTAAGATAAAATATTAAAAATAATAACAGTTACAAATTACATCTACTTATTAGATAATAAATTTTAACAAAAAAAAATTTATTCATATTTATTTTTTAGTTTACAAATATTAATTTTATTTTATTATACACATAAAAAAATTCACATAATAATTATCACAATCATTACTTTTTTCTAAGAAAAAATTTAAAATTTTATAAAATAAGAATTTATATGATACAATTATATTGAGAAATATTTATTATATTATTAAAAGTTACATTAAATTATTTTTTATGATACCTAAATTTAATATTATAATTATTTTATATGAAATAATATCATTATAAATTTATTTATAATTATTTATATTTTTGTTTAACAAAATTTAAAAAATGGTTATGATGATATGAATGAATTTTATACAATATTTAGTTCCTGAAATTGTATTTCATTATGAATTTAATGTAGAAACAAAATTAAAAATTGATAATTAAACAAGAAAATGGTTTTTTTTCAATGAAAGATTAAAACATATTAACAATAAAAAAATACAATTAAATTTTTTTTAGTGTAATTATTTTGATCAATTAAATTATTTGTAGATTTATTTTAGGTAATTTATTAAGAGAAAAAGTTTTAAAAAAATTATTAATATAATAAAAAATTTTTATTACTTTGTAATTTATTATTTTGTTGCTACAATTAATATTTCAATTATTTGTCTTAGATTTTGGATTAAATTTATTGGTATTTTTTCTATTAATGTTACATTACAAAAATATAAACAAATGTTTGAAACTTTTTCATCAACAATTACTACAACCTGTCAACCGTATTTAATATTCTTGATAAATAGAAATGTTGAAAAAAATTTATTTGTAACAGATACATTTTATTGTAAAGAAAATACAACAATTTAGGAAATTGTATAAAATTAAAAATTATTCATTATTTTAATTAATAAAAAAATATTTAGTTTATTAAACTATGATTTTATTTAAAAATATGTTTTAAAAAATTTTGTTACTTTTAATTTATTATATTATTAAACTGTTAAAAATATTTTTTATAAATAAAATTACTCATAATTAACATTCATTGTTAAGTATCATTTATAATTATGATATAGATAACTTTTTTTTCATTTTGCTTTTTAATTGTTATTATTTTTGACTATCTCTATAATTAATTTATAATTCATTTTAACATATAAAAAAAAATTAAATAAATGATTTATTAATTACATATTATTAATGTAATATTTTAATAAATGTAACTTAAAAAGGATATAAAGTTCCGTGTTCAAAAAATTTATTAATTTTATCCTAACATAAAACCACAGTTACTTTTTGTAAAAATATAAGTTAATAATATAATATTCATGTGTATTAAAATAGAAATTTAATCATTTAAGAGAATTATTTTATAAATCAGTAATAAATAATTTTATTGCAAATTATCTTAATATATATAATTAATATAATATATTTATTTAGATATATTTATAAGTGTAACTATATATAAAAGTTATTCAAATATTTATTTCATAATAATAAATATCTTAATAATATATCATGAAGTATGTCAACATGTACTGTAATTTAGATTTATTATATTTAATATTTTATTTAAAAAAAACAATATTTTTTACATAAGTTTATATTTATTATAAATATTATATATTATTTGTTTTATATAATAATAATTTTTTACAGTAAGAAGAAACGTTTAAATTAATAATAATTAAAAAAACACAATTTTTTAATTATTTTTAATTTTGAAATAATTATATATTTATTTATTTATTCTATAGATTTATAGTTATAATAATGATATCTGCTCTTGATTGCTTTATTTTAATATTTCAACTTTTATCAAGTTTATTATATACATCAATTGCTTTATTTTTTACTACCAAATTTTCAAAAAATGACAAGGATAATATGAATTCATTTTATACAGCTTTTATAATAGGTTTTTTTATTGATCAAATTGAACTGTTAAAAACAATTATATTCGTTTCAATACCATCATTTGGTTACTTTACTGAATTTTATCGTGATAATCCAATACCACGTTATACAATTGGAGCATTGGGTTATGTTTGTACATTTGCTTCACTTCTTGGATCAT
Organism: Strongyloides ratti; assembly: GCF_001040885.1. Lineage (NCBI taxonomy): Eukaryota > Metazoa > Nematoda > Chromadorea > Rhabditida > Strongyloididae > Strongyloides > Strongyloides ratti. Next base: position 735,207 of record NW_020171519.1, on the reverse strand, counting down.
TTTCCTTGTCACTTAATCGTTTAATAGCTACTATTTTTCCTTTTTTTTACAAATTAAGATGGTCAAAATATAGTATACTAATAAATATATTTATTCAAGTCATAATACCTATAATTGTTTTTCATCATAAATATGGTAAACAAGATAAACTTATATTTGATGGAAATACTCAAAAATGGGTTTACTCATCAGAAAATAGTGTAACATCAAAATATAATAATACAGTAGCTACTATCTTTAGTACTATAATTTTAATTCTTCAAATTTTATTTAATATTATTAATTTTTATAAATTATTAGTATCAAAAAAAGACAAAAATCATATGACGGAGTATCGAATTAATTTATCATTAGTTGTATATTGTTTTGCAGCAACATTAGGCAATCTTACAATTTCACTTCGTTATTGGATAAAATTTATAGGTTCATATCAAGGAAATATTTCTTTGAAAAATTTTGGTCAAACATTAGGTATATTTAATATATAAAAATTTTTTTTGTATTTATAAACTATTATATTAATCTAATTTTGTTAAAAATATATTTAAAAAAGAAAGTAATAATTAAAAATTATTTTTTCTAATTTTAGGTACTTGGACTTCAGTAATTACAACCACATCAGAACCATACTTATTATTAATTGTTAATAAAAATATTAGAAATGATTTTTTTAATTTTTGCAGAAAAAGAAAAACTAGTGTTGATATTGTATCAAGTAATACGAATAAACCAAAAGTTAGTTATTTAGAATAATTACATTTTATTTTTATTAAACTTATAATATTTAAATTATTCTTTTTAACCAAAATATAATAAATAAAGTTTCTAAGAAATAAATTATATATATATGCAGTGAATTAAAATTATTAAGTAATAAAATAATCATTAATAAAATACTAAATTGGTTTTTATACTTTGAACATAATAATATCATTAAATGATTAAAAAATTAAGTAAAAGTTATTTTTTAATTAATTAGTTTATATAAAATATTTAACAAAATTAAGAGATAAAATTTAAAGAATATTTATAAAAATAAAAATATTATTTATAAATTTAATATTATTTAATATATATTTAAATGATTACAATATTTGATTATATTATTTTATCATTTGAAATTTTTTCATTAATATTTTATACTATTGTTACTATATTTATTTGTTTATGTTTTAAAAAAGAAAATGAAATTTTTATGAAATCATTTTATATATCATATTTTATTGCTTATGGAATTGATGTTATTGAAATTTTTAAAACAAAAATATTTTTTTCATTTCCATCATATGGATGGTTTATATCTATTTTAAGTAGTACTGTAGCATCTTACACTCTTCCTATATTAAGTTATGTATGTACACATGCTTCAGCATTAGATAGTGTATGTTTGGCACTTCATACATCTATTGCAATAACTTTTCCAATTTTTTACAAAATTAAATGGTCAAAATGGACAATTAAAGTTAATTTAATTTTACAATTATTTTTACCAATTTGTGTTTTTAGTTATGAATTTGGTAAAAAAGCAAAACTTAAATATTATAATGGAACAAATGAATATGCTTATTCAATGGAAGATCCTTATATATCACGTTTAAATAATACTATTGCTCCTATCTTTAGTACTTTAATATTATTTTCAAATATTTTTTTAAATTTATATAATTTTTATAAAATTATTTTTTCAAATAAAAAAAATAATGGAAAAGTAAAAAATAATCATTGGATTGATTTATTAATTTATTCTTCAATTTCAACTATTGGTATTTCAACAATTACCACAAGATATTGGATAAAATTTATTGGTGTTTATAAAAATAGTTCTTCAATTAAAAATTTTGGACAATCATTAGGTAAATAGATAAAATAAAATTTTATAATATAAAAATAAATTTTAGGTGTATGGACATCAACAATTGAATCATGTAGTAAACCATATTTATTAATGTTATCAAATAAAAAATTACGTGATAAATTTTTAAGATTTTTAATTTTTAAAAATACAACTTTAGAATTATCGTCAAATGCCACTATTAACGGTACACGAAAAAATTTTACCATAAAAATAACATAATAATTATAAATATATTGTTAAATTTTGTTATAAAATTTCTATTTCTAATTAAAAAAATATTAAATTAATTAATTTTCATTATTTTAATATTTACTATTATATGTATATTAATTAGAAATTTATGTTATATTATATTTTCAAGTGTTAAAAAATAAAAAATAGTCATATATATAAAATTTGATAAAAATGTATAAATATAAATTAATTTAATATTTTATTTTTACTATACTTTATTAAATAATAACTTATATTTTTATAATTTTTTATTTTAAAAAAAAATTTTAATTATTAAAAAATATATATCGATTTTTAAATAATTTTTTTTTAAATTATATTTTTTGATAGTTTTTGTTTATCTTTAATATACATATATAATATAATTAACTAATATTTGTTCCAAAACAATATTATAATAAATAAATTATGTGTTTAGAATTTTAAATTATATCTTTTGAAATCATTTTATTATTTTTCTTTATATCAATTTTAATATTTTTTACAAAAATAACAAAAAAACATGAACATTTTATGAATAATTTTAATATAATATTTATAATAAGTTGTATTTTGAATGTACTTGAAATTATAAAATATATAATATTTGTTGATATTCCAGATCTTTCTTGTGTTTATTAATTTTTATTAAAATAATAATATATCATGATACACGAATGATGAAATTGATCATCTAATTACATTTTCTTATATAATAGATAGTTTTTGTATCACATTAAATAGATTTATTGTAATAAATTTTCCTTATTTTTTTTTAAAATAAATGATTTTTATGGACTATTAGAATAGATATTGCTGGAACAATTATTTTGCTTATGATTGTATTTTTTTAGCAATTTGAAAAAAAAGATAAATTAGTATATAATATTAATACTAAATGATATGTTTATTTATCATTAATATCTGAAATTTCAAAGTTTAATAATACTATTTTACTTATATTTAGTTATATTTCATTAATTATACAAATTTTATTAAATATCATTAATAAATAATTAAATTTAAAACAAATTCTCTTTAACAATTTATTGTTTAATTTTTACAATTAGAATAACTATAACAACAATACAATTTTTGGATTAAACATTATAGAAGCTTATATGATAATTTTATTAGAAATTTTGGTCAATCATTTGATACTTTTTCATTTCTTATATATTGTCAACATATAAATCTTGAGTATTATTAATAACAAACAAAATACTTAGATTAGAATATGTAGCATTTTATGAAAAAAAAATATCAAGTACAATTAATTTACTGATAAGGATAATTAATTTTTAACAAAATATATCATATACTTTTATTAATATACTATACTTCAATTGAAATCAAAACTTTACATATTTTTAAATATCTTCAACATTATAATATTTTTTATAATATATTGCTTTATATATACATTTTAATATGAAAATAAAAATATACTTCATATATTTTATTTGAAAAATTCATAATTTTTCATGTGAAAAAGTAATTTATATTTTGATATGAAAAAATTTAACATTTATTATATAAAATTTTAAATGTATTTTACTACGGATATAATAATTATAATATTTGAAATTTTGTCATTAATATTATATCTATTTGTTGTTATTTTATTAATTAAAAATATTAAAAAAAAAGATAAAGATGGAACAAATGCTTTTTATAAAACTTATATTATTGGATTTTTTGGAAATGTTCTTGAAATTTTAAAAACAAAAATATTTTACTTTATACCTTCTTTTGGATGGTTTATAAATTTTTATCAATATAATCCTATACCACTTTATACATTACCAGTACTAGGATATACTTGTACTTTTATATCAATTCTTGGTATTTTTTGTCTAAGTATTAATAGAACTATTGCAATTTTATATCCTATGTTTTATCGTATAAAATGGTCAAGCAAAATTATTTATATCACAATATTTATTCAATTTTTTACACCATTTATAATATTCTCATATGAATATGGTAGACAAGTTGAATTAAAATATGATAATGCAACTCAAATATATGTTTATTCAATGAAAGAACCTGAAATATCTAAAATAAATAATATAGTATCCTCTGGTTTATCAGCTATTATATTAATTATTCAAATATTTTCATGTTATATTAGTTTATCAAATTCAATAAAAATTGAAAGAAAGAATAATTATAATTTATCATTAACAATATATTGTTGTTGTGGAACAATTGCAATATTCATCGTTTCTCTTCGATTTTGGATAAAATTATTTGCTGTATATACAAAACATAAAGTAATTAGAAATTTAGCTCAATCATTTGGTACATATAGTTCAACAATTTCAACAACATGTCAACCATATTTACTACTTATATCAAGTAAAAAATTAAGAAATGAATTTTTAAATTTTATTTGTTTTTCTCTCTTTCAAATTAAAAAAAATGTTATTATAACAGAAACAGCAAAATCACCAATAACAACATATTTTAGTAAATTTAATAAAAAAAAAGTTGAAGTTTATTAATAAAATTAAAAAATAAAGTTTATTATAAATAAAAAGTATATTTCAAGCGTATTAATTTTTTTTTGTAATTTTTTATTTGCTACCTATTTTAAACAAAAAATTGTTTTAAAATTTTTTTACATAATACTATTGCTAAATCAAAATTTCTCCACAATTGTTTATTTTTTTCTATTAAATAATATTTCATCACTTTTAAAATAACTATAATGTTTTCTATTTTTTTTTGTAATCTGAAAAAAAAAACTCTAATTTGACTTTTATTATTAATATAAAGTTAAAATTTTTTTTACTTAATAAATTACTTATTTATGCATTTTTTTTAATTATTATCAAATATCTTTTTATTATTTAAGAAAACTTTTTTTAATAAAAATTAAAAAAAAAAACTTTTTTTGGAAATTGAATATGCATCTATAGTCATTCGATAGCCCTTGCAATGGGATGAATTTTGAATATAATAAACTATATCTTAAAATTGAAATTTTAGGAGTTATAAGGATTCAAAGTTGAGAAGTGAAATTGTGGAATATTTTTTTTAAATCTTGATTTTTATGATAATATTGAAAATTTTAAAAATAAATGCTATATTCTAGATCATTTTTTTACAAGAAATTTATCTAGCCTATTCACATTTTTATAGGATTTCTAAAAATGAAGATATGATAAGATATGTGTTAAAGAAAAGGTTTTAAGAATCTTGTGATAACTCAAGTCAATAAAGTCACAGAGCCATGAAACTTGATGCGCTGGGTTTCTTTCAAAATTTAAGGTATACCCTACGTTGAAAATATTTTAGAATTTTCAACCGTTTTTGAAATACAATGCTTGGTATTTTTTCGCGCGTAATCCATTGTAATCATTTTTTATATCTCAAAAGTGGTTAAAGGTATTAAAAAATTTTGAATGCACACCCCATATGAAAACTCATTAGAAGACGATTGCAAAAATCTGATTTCATTTGTCTTGATTTTGAAGCGAGATATGAACAAAGGCGAAAATTTTTCTAAAATATTCATTGTTCCCGACTTTTCAGTATCTTAGCAAATACTTATCTTATGAAGATGGGATTAGTTTCATTCGATTTCTATTCGAAAATTCATATAAGGTAATAATTTTTATAGCTATAGCATCATTATTTTCAGAGATTCAGAAATTGGGTGAAAATTTTCTAGATTTCCGACTTTACCTCTAAAACTGTGACCAAAAATAAACAACTTTTTTTGGAATTTGAATATGCCACTATAGTCATTCGATAGCCCCTGCAATTGGATGAATTTTGAATATAATCAACAATATTGTAAAATTGAAACTTCAGGAGTTATAAAGATTCAAAGTTGAAGGGCAAAAATGTGGAATATTTTTTTTAAATCTTGATTTTTATGATAATATTGTAAATTTTAAAAATAAATGCTATATTCTAGATCATTTTTTTACAAGAAATTCATTTAGCCTATTCACATTTTTATAGGACTTCTAAAAATGAAGATATGATAAGATATGTGTTAAAGAAAAGGTTTTAAGAATCTTGTGATAACTCAAGTCAATGAAGTCACAGAATTATGAAACTTGATGCGCTGTGCTTCATTCGTGATTTTAGGTATACCCTACGTTGAAAATTTTTTAAAATATTCAACCGTTCTTGAGATATGAAACTTGGTATATTTTCGCGCGTAATCCATTGTCACCATTTTTTTATATCTCAAAAGTGGTTAAAGGTATAAAAAAATTTTGAAGGTACACCCCATACGAAAATTCATTAGAAGTCGATTGCAGAAATCTGCTTGCATTTATTTAGAATTTGAAGCGAGATATGACCAAGGGCGGAAATTTTTCTAAAATATTCATTGTTCCCGACTTTTCGATATCTCAGCAAATAATTGTCCTATGAAGATGGGACCAGTTTCATTCGATTTCTATTCAAAAGTAGGTCTAGATTATTAATTTTTACAGCTATGACACTATTATTTTCAAAGATTCAGAAATTGGCTAAAAATATTCTAAATTTCCGACTTTACCTCTAAAACTGTGATCAAAAATAAACAACTTTTTTTTGAATTTGAATATGCCACTATAGTCATTCGATAGCCCTTGAAATGGGATGAATTTTGAATATAATCAACAATATTATAAAATTGAAACTTCAGAAGTTATAAGGATTCAAAGTTGAGGGGCGAAATTGTGGAATATTTTTATGTAAATTTCGACTTCTATGATACAATGAGATATTTTACAAATAAGCAATTGTTTCTAGATCAATTTTTTACGAGAAATTCATTTAGCCTATTCACATCTTTATAGGACTTCTAAAAATGAAGATATGATAAGAAATGTGTTTAAAAAAAAGTTTTAATAATCTATCGATAACTAAAGTTTATGAAGTCACAAAACCATGAAACCAGATGCGCTGAGCTTCTTTTACAATTTGAGGTATACCCTACGTTGAAAACTTTTTTAAATTTTCAACTGTTCTCGAAATACTCCGTTTGGTACTTTTTCGCGCGTAATCCATTGTCACCATTTTTTTATATCTCAAAAGTAGTTAAAGGTATAAAAAAATTTTGAAGGTAGACCCCATATGAAAACTCATTAGAAGTCGATTGCAGAATTCTGCTTGCATTTATTTAGAATTTGAAGCGAGATATGAACAAAGGCGAAAATTTTTCTAAAATATTCATTGTTTCCGACTTTTTAGTATCTTAGCAAATAATTACCATATGAAAATAGGACTAGTTTCATTCGATTTCTATTCAAAAGTTGAGCTAGATGAATAATTTTCATAGCTATAACTTTATTATTTTTAGAGATATAAAACTTGACTGAAAATTTTTTAGATTTCTAATTTTACCTCTAAAAATGTAACAGAAAAAAAACAATTTTTTTTGGAATTTGAATATGTGACTATGGATATTCTATAGCCTTTAAAACTGTTTGAATTTTGAATATAACAATGGTTTAATTTTTGAGTCACGTATTTATTAGAAATTTTTTTTGAAAATTCAAATATTAAATATATATGTAGAATTTTTTTTAAAAATACAATAATGATTTATAAAAAATTTTAAACTAACACATTAAATAAAAAAATGTAAATGATTTTAAAATTTATTTCTTAATAAAATTTTTATTAAAAAAATCTACTACCAATTTTCTTAATTTTATTTTTGAAATTTTTTTATTTATTTATTTGCGTGATAATTTTGGTTATTTATGTAAAAAATTTTTCTAAAACTTTTTTTACTTTTTATCAACTGTTAAATGTTCAACTTACTACATATTTAATTAAATTTTTAAAATACTTTATTTAATTTATTTTTTATTAATTCACTACGCCAGTTTCTCTAAAAAAGATTCAATATATTTTTATTCAATCGCAAAATTATGTAATTCGTTGATAAAATTTTTTTTATTAATATTTATGATAATTTTTATAATCTAGATGAAAGTATATAGAAAATTAAAATAATTATTCAAAAATTTATTAAAGTTTCTTTAATCATTCTTCTGGTTTAAATATTAACATTTTGATATTTAAAACTATTTATTATCATCTACTTAACTTTTTGTTTATTTTACTTGTAATGGAATCTTTTATTAATAATTTCTTATAATTAAAAAAATTTACAAAAATATATTTACAAAAAAAAAAAATAAAATGGTTTTTTTATCCACATTCTTCAATTGTAATATACCCTTTGTTAATTATTTTTAAAAAAGGACGAAATGGAAAAGTACCAATTTGTTAATTAAAGATGTTTATTAACTAAACTTTTTATATATTCTACAGCACTTGTAAATTGAGCCCATAAATATGCTTCTTTACCTTCTGAATATTTTGAATAAAAACCATCAATTAATTGAATTGTTGATAATAATGAATTTGGATTAGATTGTATTATAACATATACGAGAACAGGAGTTAAGTCATCGGCAGAAGCTGAAGAAGAAAGACAAATTAAATGTTCAATTTCTTCACAACATCTAACTATACATTGTATTTTATCCTTTGGAGTTTTATAAGCATTAATAATACTTAATTCACTTTGAGCAGATGGCCATGGACATTCTCCTTGAAGGCGTTTTGGAATTCTAACATCAGGATGATCTAAATTTATTGTTTCAGACATTATTTTAACACTATTATGAAAAACTTCATCTCTCATAATATCAACCTCGTTATTTGGAAACATTAAAATGCTATAAATGCTAGCATAAACAGATCTTTCAATATATTTTGTAACAATTTTCAATTGTTGTTGTGAAGCACCTTTCCACATATCATCATTTAACACTTGACTATTAAGAATATTTAAAAAGTTATTTAATGTTTCAGCTTTTTCATCCATTACAACTAATGTCTTAATTTCTTTAATAAATTCATTTACCAAAGTTTCATGTTTGGACATAAATGTTCTTACTAAAATTTCAAATAAATAATCTTCTGTAATTATTTTTTCATTTTTAATTTGCATTACTAATTTAGATAAATAATTTTCTAAATGAAGTAATGTTAATTTACTTTGTTGAAGATATTCATGGTAACAAGAACGTTTTCTATATTCATCTTTCAATATTTTAATAAGATCACGTAAATTACGTCCACTAAATATAGAAAGACAACGTATAGTTTCTCTTATTTGTGCAGCTTTTATCTTATTATTATTATTTATAGCTTCAGCTAATATAAGATTTAAAAATCCAATTAAAAAAGATTTTTCTCTTTCAAATATATCTCCATCAAAATCAAGTAAAGTAATATTTAATTTATTACTTTGTAAATTATCAACACCACTTAATGTCATTCTTAATTTTTTTTTAGCATCTATGAAAGCTTTACAATGAAGAATATTATTTTCATCATAATATTTTTGTTCATCATCTTCATTTTGAAAACAATTAATATTATTATCTAAAGTAATATTATTGTGTTCTGTATTGTTTATGATTCTCATATTTTTATATTTGTCTAGTATATCATCAGCAAGACAATTATTTTTATGATTATTTGATGAACTAGCATCTTCTCCTAAAGCAATTAATTGATTTGAAGAATTACTTTGATATATAGAATTTAAATTATTCTTTGATGAAGGTAAATTATTGTGATCTGATTGTACTATAGAATTTTTAATAGTATTCATTGCTTGACCAGCTTTTTTTTGAATTCCAAGTAATATTTCTGTTTTCTTTTTTTGCATACCAAAAGCATTTGAAAAATTTTTAATATTACTAAAACCTGTTCTAATACGATTTGATTGTGATTCATTTTTTATAGGAGTATTGTTACTAAAATTACTTATAGGATCAGCATCAATTTCACTTTTTGAATAAAACGAACTACCACTACTTTGTCGCCTTATTAAACTTCCACTATCTTTATTTTGTTGACTATTATTTTCATTTAAAAGTCCATTATCATTTCTAGAAATATCATCAGTTGGAGAATTATCTTGTAAATTATTTACTGTATCAGATTCATTTTGTCTTCGTTGAGTATTATTTGGATCTGCTTCAGAATCACTAGCCAATGCATCTAAACTCCAAGTATCACTTTTATCTTCTAAACCATTTTGATTTGGAACTAAAAGATTTCCACTTTGTAATGGTGTAGAATGAACAGTATTTGAAGAACTTCCCCTTGTACTTCTATCATTTTTTTCACTAATACCTTCATTATCTGAAGCAACAACATCAGTACTCCAAGAATCAGAAACTAAACTATATGTATCATCTTTATTTTTTTGATTTGTTGAAATTTCTGGAATTCCAAATTTTCCAAATTGTTCTTCTAACCCTTCTGGATTTTGTTTTCTTACAGTTACAGGAACATAAGGCATTACTGGTATTGGATCTGGTGCTACAGCAGCTCTTGTTGATGAAGCTGGAGCATCATTTTGTTCATGTTGAACCATAGATATTGATGTTCTTCTGTCTACACTAACATCATCACCATCAACATTATTATCAACATCATCATCATCATCATCATCACCATCATCATCAGAACTACTATTTCCGTCATCACTAACAGTATTATTACTAAAATTATCTGGTAATGTTGATATATCTTCACCATCAACATTATCATTATCATTTGGTAAATTATCATCTAATGATGAACATATAGATGGATTTTCTTCTTCACCACAATCAACACCAATTGATCCAATAGTTTGATCTGATATTAAACTTTCAGTATTTGTTACAAATCTTGCTTTTTTTTCAATTCTTAATTTATTTCCCATGGAATATTTTTTATTAAAATGAAGTGATGACATAAATTTTTCTTCACTTAATAAACCAACTGGTTCTTTTATATCTCCTAAGGGTAATATAACAACCTCAAACATATTTTTATCAATATCTATTTCTATATTAGAAATATTTTGTAAACTGGGAGAACATTGTACTGGTGATGATGATAAATTATGTCCAACAGAATCAGATCTAACAAATGATGATAATTTTGATGGATGATTGTGTAAAAGTCTTTTTCCTCTATCTGCAATACTTCTTAATTTATTTGTTCTTGAGGGAGAATCAGTTCTTGATATATTTGAAATAACATTTAAATTTTCAGTTATTTTTTCAGTAGTAAATTCAGATGGCATACGAAGAAGTAAATTTCTCATATCTCTTCTAATATTTTGATCAGAAATAGCTTCAATACATGGTGTACGAAGATATGATATAATTACTTTTGCATCAAAAATTGAACATGTAAAATGTTTTCGTTGATATAATTCATCACCATCTTCATTATTTATTATATTTATAGAATATGTATCACATGGTACATTAGGTGAATTTAAAATTGATGTTACAATATTACTCATTGATGTAACGTCTAATTCATCAAATACATCAGATGTATTAAAAGAAGGTTTTTCAAATTGATACATAGCTAATGATTGAATTATTTGTCCAATTTGCATTAAATTAAATCTTGCCACATTGCTTATAGGTGTATCTGATATAATTCCTAAATATTCAGGATTAGAAATAGCTGGACAAATAAAATGAGTAAAAATTATTTCTGTACAAATTAAGGTTATTTCGTTATTTAATATTTTATTATTTACATTGTTACAAAAACTATTTTTAATTTCTTTGACAAACCAAGTAAGTGAATTTGGAAAACATATCATTGCCTGATTAATTCCATCAATAAATTTTTTAACATAATGTACTAATTTTTGGACAATTTCTTTTCTATAAATAGTTACTTTTTCAAGATATGAAAAAGATGTTTCATCTTTACCAAATTTTGATTCTCTCATTGATTTTGAAAAACGTTGAAGTAATTTAGTAGGATCAACATCTAAAAAAAGACTATCACCTGATAAGACTTCTAATATAGCATCATGTAACGCTGATGTTATAAATATTTTTGCTGGATATAATCCATCAAAAAATAATCTAAATAATTTTGAAATTGTACGATTTCCGCGACGAAGAACTTTTCTAGGGTCATTTGAGGAAATTATTTGCAATGGAATTAAATGTTTAAAAATTTTTAACATTAATGCTTCATCTAGTGGAAAAATACATGATAAAAATAAAGACGAATAAATAGATCGTACTAAATCATCTGTACTATATTTTCCATTGACTTTTTCAATATTATCAGAGGCCGCTAATAACTCTGCAACAGATTGTGGTGATGAATAAAGAATATTAAAAATTTGTGTAAATGTAGTATGATGTTGTCCAAAACCTTTCCATGCTTCACTAAAATTAGAAGATGATAATTCTTCTATCAATCTACTACAATTGTCTGGAGAAATTGATGGATGATGATGAATTAAATTGTAAAGTAAAAACTAAAATAATTCAATTTTATAAATATAAATAAATAATATATATACCTGTTCTTGTTTATTTAGCCAAGATGATTTTTGTAAATTAGATAAATGGTCATTAATTTGTTCATGTAATTTTTGTATAGTTTTTAATTCATTTGATATTAATAGTTTTTCAGAACCAAGTTTTTCACATAACTTATTTAAACTTATAAATGAATCCATATTATATGTGTGTGAATAAATTTAATTCAATAAGCATTTACAAATGTACTATATATAGCAAAACTATAAATATATTATTAAAATAGTGAATTTTTGTTATAACTAAAGTTATAGAAATCGAGAACAACAAAACTACTAATGCAATTTAGTCAAATATTAAAACAGTAAACAAATAATAAGTTATGTAAACAAATTATATAACATCTAATTCAATAAAAAAAAATTAACTTAATTTTTTAATTTATATTAAAAATATGATAAAATTTAAAAAAATATTTAATATTTATTATTGTAGTTGAAAAATTTATACCAATTAAAATAATACTAAAAAATAACACTATACAAGTTACATTTTTCCAATTATTTGTATGTGGTCTTAAAACAACTCTTTTCTAGTTACAAAGGCCAAACCAATTTTGTAATATAAAAATTTAAACTTTTTTAAATAAGTTAAAATAACAAAAATGTTTTATTTTTTTAAATAATTGTAAATATTTTATAAAATTTTTAAAATGTTATGTAATTATAATTAAAAAATTTTTTTATTCATAATAACTTTATTTAAAAAAATCATTTTATATTATATATATATAAATTTTAATATTTGAAAATATAATAATCATTTATTATATACTAATAACATCAATATCAAAAAAAGTTCATGCTTGTTTTATATTAAAAAATAAAAAGTCGAAAAACATTTTTACATTTTATCTACTACCTAAATATATTTAAAAATATTTATTTATGTAGATAAATTTTCTTATGAATAACTATAGAGGATGAAAAACAAAAAAATATTTTATACTTTATTTATGTTTCATTTTTTGAAAAATCTCTTGTTTTCCAAAGAAGATTAGTTTCATCATCCATTTTTGTGGGTTTAAGGTACAATTTTTCTGTGCTCTTTGTTTTGACAGATGCGTATCTTCCTAGAACAAATAATAAATCACTCATTCTATTCATAAATTTTATAGAATTATCATTTATTGAACCTTCATTATGAAGATCAATCATTTTTCTTTCTGCTTTTCTTGCAAGAGCCCTGGCATATTGTAAATGGGATCCTAAAATTCCTCCAGCTGGAAGTATAAATTGTTTGATTGGTGGAAGATTTTCGGCAAATTCATCAATTTTGTTATCAACAAAATTTGGATACCAATCTTCAAATTGTGTTAAATTTTGTTTTCTCAAACTACCAGTTCCTTGTGGTGTAGCTATATGTGCCCCAACATCTTGTAAACAACATTGTAATGTTGAAATTAAATTTTCAACATCAGAAAGTTCAGTATTTTGTCCAGCAAACTCACGACAAATTCCCAAAAAAGAATTTAATTCATCACATGCACCTAATGCTTGAAATACTGGATCATTTTTCATTCGTCTTTCATTGGTATAAAGTGAACTTTTACCTAGAATTAACTGATATAAAAATGAATAATTTAAAATTACCTTTATCACCAGTTCCACGACCAGCTTTAAATTTTCTTCTACGTGGTGCCTCGTCAGACATTTGAAATATTCTAGTATTATTAAATAAAGTTTTTGTTAGGTTTAAAGAATTTCTTATCATTTTATCTGTAAAATTAATACTAATTTCTTCTACAAATCATTAACTGATAAATAAATATCAGGAAAAATTTTTTTTTATAATTTTCAGATAATTTTGTAAAGAAAATTTTAAATTAATAATTTTTAAAAAATTAATATTTCAAATTTATAAATATTCTACATATTATTCAATTTTGATTTAAAATTAAAAAAATTGTGTTACATAAATAGCTACAACAATTTGATAATAAAAAAACATCAATAAAAACAATTTATATTCTGATTATTATATTACACTAATATATAGTTTTCCAATAAAAATATAGTACAATGTTATAAGAAATACCCATTATTAATTTTTTAGGTAACACATAAAATCACCAAAAATTTATAAGAAATTTTGAAAAACATATGCTTTTGTGAAATTATACAAACAAAAATTATTATAAGATATGTTAGATATGAAAAAAATTTTTATTATCTCGAATTTAGCCTATATATATATATATAGAAAGATTCAAGGACGATTATAAATAAATTATATAGTCATCAGATAATATATCTACAAAAAATAGTTTTACATTGAATATTTATTGTTTCCCCCCAAAGAAAACTTCCATCTTTTGGTAGATTGGCTCTACAAATCCATTGTAGAGTTTTATAGCTCCATTAGTTTGTGGTAAAGAAAGGTACAACAAGAATAAAGCCTATAATTAAATAAAATAATAAATACGAGATAAAACTTACTTTACAAAGCCAATAAATAGGAAAGATACCACAAATAGAATCAGCAAAGAAGTCAAAGCAACTGAATGCACCGAATACACACCAGTATGTCAACCAAAGAGTATCATCATTCTTATCATTTGTTTTGACAGCCTTAATCGATCTGTAAGAAGGATAACCAGCACCGATAGCGTTACAAACCAATTGAGCAGCTGATCCTGCAATCAAATAAAGTGCTAATATACCACTAATTCCATAAACCAAAAACTCTCTTTTTTGATTGGTTATCTCTTCAAATTTAGTCAAAATAGATTTAAGTGTAGGATCTTGAGTATTGTAAAGGCTTTTAACAAAATTATCATGTTCCTGCTTGAAATCAAATGAGCTTCTTGTTTCAGGAGCTCCACGAAGAGATGTTTGTGCTTGTTCAGCGGTATTAGTAGTTTCAGACATTTTATTTAGTTAGTAAGCAAATATTACAAAATAACATTAATCAAATAATTTAATATCATTTTATAGTAACATATTTGAAGAAAATTACAATAGTATTCAAATAAATTGTAGATTTATTTATTTTTTTAAAAATGAGTACACAAATTTTAATACGGTTAACCAAAATAAGTAAAATTTAACTATATTAAGCTTACAAATAGTATATAAACAAATTTCTAAAACAAATTTTAAAATATATTTTTAATACTATAAAAAAAAATAATAATAAAATTATATATGAAATATGTTATCAACAAATTTCACATTTAAATTAAAAAGCTTATCTTTTTAAATAATAATAATAATTTATATATATATTAACTGTCTGTTAAATAAATAAAACTGAGAAAGGTGTATAATGCAGAAACTTTTTGGTTCCTCATTTTCAAACAATTTTATTATATTTGTTATTAATATTATTTTATAAATAAAACTATATGTAACAAAACATGAATGATACTTATGGCAAAAATTGTTTATTTATCCTTATTTTTCCTTTATAAAAATTGAAAAAAAATTTTTCTAAAACTTTTTAGAAATTCCATCATGTTGTTTTAGTTATAAAATTATTTTAAATTACTAGTATAAGTTAATTTTTAAGATAATGTACATTTTTTTTTTCCAAAAATAATAAAATGATTTTTTTTTTATACTAATTTTTTTAATGAATATTATGTGATTACTTTATAATTATCAAAAAACATTTTTTTGTGGAAACAAAAATTTTTCGTAAAAGTTCTAATAAAAAAAAATAATTATATAAATTTGAAAAAATATTCATTAATTAAAAATTATTTCTTTCATTAACAATAATATAAAAAACAGCTGTGACCTAAATAGAGAAGAACTATGATTATGCATTTACGGCAACCGCTTACATATACTATATTCCAAAATTCTCATCACGAAACTTTAAAAATTACTTTTTAAAACAATTTATTTATATATTCGTAAGTAGGGTTTTTTTTTTTTTCTCATACTTACAGTAACATTTTGTGTTACATTATGAATGCACCAGATTCAAATAAATTATCCGATAATTCAGGTTTAAAATCTTCTTTATTAGGTTCTTCTAAACTATCTTTTGATAATATTAAACCCTCGGCTTCAGTTTTTAAAAAATATGAAGTTACAGAAGAACCTGAATTTGATGATACAATCAAACAAGCTGAAGAAGTGCCTAAACCTATATCGCAACCAATAGTGAAGAAATTTGTATTTGGTCAGTCACTTTTTAAAGCAAGACATGAAAAAAAAGTTGGAGAAGAGAAGAAAGATAATATATGTTTAGAGTCTAAGAGCGATTGCAAACCTATTTTCGGAGAGACATGTATTCCTGATATTGTAAGTATAATTTTTAATTAAAATATTTATTTTTTAAAGAGTAAAGAGTTAGGAATTGATAATCCTGGAATATCAGCCTCCAGTTTTTTAAAAAGCTTTGCAGATAAGAAAGAGAAGATTTCATCTAAAAATGAAAGTGAAGAAAATTTATCTAATGAGGACAAGACAAATGAAGTAGATTTTGATAAATTGGAAAGTTCTTCATACAAGTTAAAAGATAAAAATAATACTCCTTTAGAACCTGTAGAAATTAAAACTGGTGAAGAAGATGAATGCAAAATTTTTAATATGCTTTTTACAAAAATTTTTCAATTTGACAGAGTTTCAAAGTCTTGGAATGAAAAAGGTGGAGGTGAATTGAGAATAAACAAATCTTTTAAAGAAGAAGGTAAAGAAATAGCTAGAATTATAACACGAATTGGAGCTAATAGACGAGTTATTATAAATTCACCACCATTTGAAGGTATGTATTGTGAAATGGTTACTAAAACGAGAGTCAAATTTACTGCTCAAACTCCCGATTCAAGTATTCCGGGTTTATTTTTAATCAACGCAACGACGTCTATCATTTCAAGTTTTTGTACTAATATGGAAAATGAATTTAACGTAAATGTCATATATCCTAGTGATGAAAGCATATCAAATGAAAGGAAAAGACCAGCAGATAGTGACGTCGAAACTGATAACAACATAAAGAATAAAAAATCACTTTAATTTAGATTAAATCTTTACAATTCTCCTTGCTTGTTATGCATATTTGAAGTTTCTTTATCTATATGCTTGCTTTTTATGTAATTAAAAATAACAAAAAGTTGTGAAGTTAATTTTTTTGCATTCATAATAATTTCGATTAAAAAAATAGTAGAATATTTTTTTAAAAGTACATGTATTTTATTTAATAAATAGTGTACATATTACTTTAAAGGTAAAATTATATCTTCTTTGTCACTATGCCAACTTCGACAAATCTATCAGATATTTACAATATGTGTTGTAAGTAAAATATTTTTTTTCTTATTTATGTTAGAACTACACAATCATTATACTGTACGATAATTTCCTAAAATATTTTAATTTTTTTAAGCGTTATAAATATTTTATTTTTACCAAAGCTAAAATTTCAATCACAATATGACATATATATGTCAAGAATAATATTATGTTGTTATTTATATAAGTTTGTTTTAACAAGATGCTTTAAAAAATAATCTATGGCAAAAAAAAGCAAAGCTACATTCAATATTAATTGCTATCTTGAATTTATCTAAAAATAATTTATTATAAGTGTTACTTTTCAACAATATTTGTACAATTATTAGTTTGTGAATGAGTATAATAACTAATTATTATTTAATTTAGTTTTACTTTAAGGAATATTACATCTAGTCCTCTTATTGCTTAAAGAAAAAAAATGAAAAATTTTAGAATATTCTTGAAACTTTGTTTAGTATAAATAATACTGGTTAAAAACTATATTTTGACATTATTTTACACTTTTGTTTCCATTATACTTTTTAATTTTAATTGACCAGTTAAATTTTTATCTTATATTTAATTTATATTATTATAATATTGATGATACTCTGATTTATATTTAATACTTCTTTTTGGGATAATAAGAAAATATACTATTACTATATAATTGTTAAAGTAAAAATGTTGATTAAGTAATATCATCTAAATATACATCATACCATTTTCGACATAAGATGTTGTAATGTTTTTGAAAGAAAATTCTAAGTTATTGAACTTATAATAGAGAAGATTGTTTTATATTTGCTATGAAAATAATTTGTATATTAAAATATTAATTAAGCATTTTTCGCGTATTCAGTCATCATTTTAAGCCAAATTTATCTCAATTACTCTGTGTTTGTCTGTCTTTATGACAATGTTTTGTTCTCTCTCTCAACACTATACTCATTTATATTTAAAACATTCAAACGAAATCAATTGTCGTTAGGATCTTTTGCTTGTTCTTGTTTGAATCAATTGAATATTTTAGATTTACATATTATAATAAATAATATTTTATTATTTTTTTTAATTACTATACTTATTTATTTAAATCTCTAGGGGTCATTTCACGGTGCATTGTTTTACACAATGCGTGAGCTGCGCTCTTCAACAAAATCTATAAAAAATAATGATACTAAATCTACACCATTAAAACTACAGTCAAAAGACAACAATAAGCAAGTTAAGAATTTTGAGCGTTCAAGAGTAAGTATTAAAAAAAAATTGACATATACTATATTTATCTAAAAGAAATAAATCGATTCTAATTTTTATTTATTTTAGTCTAAACGAAAATCGACGCTTCAAGATGAGGAAGTAATATGTAATAAGAAACCTAATATAAATGGAGAATCAGCTGGATTTTTATCTTCAATTGTACTTCGTAAAAAACAAAATTGTATTAATGAAAGTTCAACAGAAATGTCTTGGGTTAAGATGTTTCAAAACATGAGTGAAGATGAGAAATCTAGAGCTTTAGAACTTTTTGTTAATAAGACGGGTATGGAAACAAAAAGAGAAATTAAATATTTAGTTGATCCTTTTTTTTTGAAGGATTTTATTGCATTATTACCCTACGAAATATCATTAGAAATTTTAAGTAGATTATCAGCTGCTGATATTATACGTGCATCAATGACAAGTATTACTTGGAAAAAATTAGCAGAAGATCCAAAATTATGGCAAAATTTGTGCAAAAGAGATTGTATAAAATTACTTAACAAACAAGCTGTTCGTACAGGAAATTGGATAAATCTAAGAGAAACACAACAAAAACGCTCTTATAGAGCTCTAACACCTCCAACAAATTCACCTCGCCAAGAATCACCAGTTCCAATAATTAATTTACCAAGTTGTTTTAAAAGATGTCATTGGAAGGCAAAATATTTAAGATCTTTAAAGACAACAAGAAATTGGTTCAATGCTACACCAACTTATCGATGTGAATTAAAAGGCCATGAGGAACATGTTATTACTTGTCTTCATGTTAGATCTGATATTGTAGTTACCTGTAGTGATGATAATAAATTAAAAATTTGGAATCCTTATACTGCTACAGTATGTTTTTATTTCTATATATTTCATACTTTTTCTTTACATTTTTTTTAGTGTACCCATACATTGGAAGGACATAATGGAGGCGTTTGGACATCTCAATTATCTGATGATTGTAAGATATTAGTTAGTGGTTCAACAGATAGGACTGTTAAAGTTTGGTGTACAAAAACAGGTAAATTGTTACATGACTTAATTGGCCATACATCAACAGTACGTTGTATGGCTTTACATGGTAACATTCTTGTTTCTGGATCTCGAGATTGTACTCTTCGTGTTTGGGATATAAAAACAGGTGCGCTTATTAGAATACTACAAGGGCATTTAGCAGCTGTCAGGTGTGTTCAATTTGATGGAGAGAGAATTGTTTCTGGAGCTTACGATTACTTTGTAAAAATATGGAGTCTGCAAACAGGAAATGGAATTCATACACTTGTTGGTCATAGTAACAGAGTTTATTCTGTTTTGTTTGACTCTCCACAAGATATAATTATTAGTGGTAGTTTAGATACAACAATTATTGTGTGGAATGCAACTACAGGCACAGCCTTACACACTCTTTTTGGTCATCAATCTTTAACATCTGGAATGAGATTAAAAGGTGATATTTTGGTATCTGGTAACGCAGATACAACCATAAAAATTTGGAATATTCGTAAAGGTGAATGTATACATACATTAGCTGGAATGAGAAAGCATACATCCGCTGTTACAAGTATTGAGATTCTTGATGATGGATATATTGTTTCTAGCAGTGACGATGGAAAAGTTAAGTTATGGTGTGCAGAAACAGGAAATCATATTAGAGATCTTTTGACATTAGATTCTGCCGGACTTGGTGGTTGTATATGGAAGATTGTAGCAACACCGACAATGTTAATTGCCGCAGTTGGATCAAGAGGACATAATCAAATAGAAGATACGAGAGTTATAATGCTAGACTATGATGCAGGATATCCTGAATGATTGAATTTGCTGACAAAACTAGGATGATGTTAATTTAAATTTGTTGTCTTTCAATATGTATTTGAGTAGTGTAATACATGGCTGTAAATATGAACTAATGACTAATCAAATATTTTATAAAAAAAAAAGAGTTTTAATTTTCATGTTAACTAACTAACTAACTCCATAAATTGTAATTAATCAATAAATTATTATAAATTTTTATCTGGTACTTTTTTTAATTTAAATTTTATATGGTTTATTTTATCTGTTATATTCAATGATTAAGAAATTTTTTTTAAATAATTATTGTTATCTTCCGAAAAAAAAAATTTTTTTTATTGCAAAGTAAATTTATTTTTATTAATATTTAAAATAAATATATTCTTAAAACGAAAATTGTATTATTTTACCAAGAGAGGAACTTTGACGTGTACTAAATAATAGTCTTTGTATTTTAGAAAATATTTAGATAAAATTATTATGAGTGTTGACAATCTTTTTAATGTAAAAAATGCCTATTTTTTAGGAAATTATCAACAATGTATTCAAGCTGCAGAGGTTAGTTTAATATTTTTTTTTGTGATGTTTTAATTTTTATTTAGAAAGTTACTTGCAAAACTAATGATGAGGAAGAAGAAAAAAGCAGTTTTGTGTATCGTTCATTTATAGCTCAAAATAAACACTCATTGGTATTGTCAGAAATCTCTCCAGATACTGATGTTATTTCATTAAAATGTCTCAGACGTCTCGCTGAATATTATTCAAATAAAAATGAAAGAAGCAATATTGTTACTGAAATTGATTCAGATGTTAAAACTGGTGATGCTTCTAATGAACATTTTTGTCTTTTAACTGCTCTTATTTACATAAATGAATCTGATTTTGAAAATGCTCTTCGTCTTTTAAATAATTGTACTTCATTGGAAGGTCAAGCAACAATGATTCAAGTTTTTTTAAAAATTGATAGAGTAGATCTTGCTATGAAAAAATTAAAAGAAATGCAAGAAATAGATGAAGATGCAACTATTACACAACTTGCTTCTGCTTGGGTTAATACAGCATTAGGAAAGGATAAACTAAAGGATGCTTTCTATACATATCAAGAATTGATTGATAAATATGGTGGAACAGTTTCTTTGTTAGTTTCACAAGCATCATGTTTGATTCAACAAGAAAAATACGAAGAGGCAGAGAAGCTTTTAATTGATGCTCAACAAAAAGATGCAGATAATGCTGAAGTATGTATTAATTTATATGTTGTTAATTCTTATCTTGGTAAGTCAGCTGAAAGTCAAGGAAGATTAATAAATCAATTGAAACATTTCCACCCTGATCACCCATGGACAATTGGATATTGTTCTAAAGTAGAATTTTTTGAAAAGTTAACTGCAGAATCACGTGCTTAGTTAATTATTAAAGTGTATGGTAATTTATTGTTAAAATATATCAAATTAAATTAAAAAATTATTTTGATTTTTGTTTATTATTTTGCAACATTGCTTCACAAAGATCAACTATAAATTCTGGAGCTGATTTTTGGATTTTATGTTTTGAGTATTCAATATTAATTACTGTATTTAGATCACCGTTTTCATAGTTATTTTTTATTACTTCAATAACATTTTTTTCATTTCCTCCAAAAACATTTAAGAACTTACACTTTGGAACAAATTTTGTAAGAGAAAGTGATAATTCAGGTTTAATTATTTTATTTCTACTACCATAAAGCAGTGAAAATTTCTGTTTTCGTTTTACAATTTGTTCTAGAAATGGTGGTAATGTTGAAAAGTCTATTTCTTTAATTGTCCTTTTAATTGGTTGTGATCCTCGAATTTTAACCATATGTATATCATGATAATAATTTTTTTGATAACCATAAACTAAAACATATTTTTATCTTGAATAATTACTTACTTATATCAAGTAAAGGTTTAATTTGGTGTGAGCCAAATATTTTTAATGAAGAAAATAAGTGATCTATTGAAAATAACAATGTGTGATCACGAAGATGATCATTTTTAATTCCATAAGGTGACATTACAACACAACCTATTGTTTTTCTTGGATAACATTCTTGAGTCATTTTAATTGCTGTTTCACATCCTCTACCCAAGCCCATGAATAACACATTATCATTTGAATGTAACAATTCTTTACAAATATTTTTTGTAAAACTTAAACGTTCATCACTATTACACTTCAAATTATCATCATACGATGAATATCCAAAACCAGGCAAATTAATAGCAAGGAAACGAATCCCTTTTTTTGTCATTTTTTTAAATAAACTGCAGTAACTTTTATCATTACCTGGAACGTCATGAATTGCTACAACACATCCAATATCACTGCCATTTGGCATATTATCCTAAAAAAATATTATTAAAAAAATAAGTAAATAATTAACGTACACGAACGATTGCATTTACGTGTACTAGATTTCCGGACAAAGATTCAAGATTCATTGAAACAGAATGAAGAATAGTAGAAGATATTGGTTTGTGCTTAACAACATATTTATACAATAATTTTGATAGAAAAAGTTCTTTCATGTCATTAATATTGTGAAAAAAATATTAAAAACATATATATATATATATATGTATTTATTAATTATTTAAATTATGATAAATTTAATTTACATGTTAATTTCAGTTTATATAAAAAGAAGGCATATAATATATAAAATAATGTAGGTATGTGGTCTACTGAAAGCAAATTGACGACGGTCAACAAAATTTTTTTAAAAATCTTAAATTTTGCGTCATATTTTCAAATAATTATTTTTGATACTTTCTAAGTAGAACCCCACCATTTTCAAAGAGCTATAACTTCTCTCAAAAAATTTTTTTTTTTATAAAATTTTGAGGCATGAGATCTTTTTACAATCTCCCTTTGTAACTTAAAAAAAATAAAAAAAAAAACTTTATTTTTCACTTAAAAATTCATAAAAAAAAATGTATGTTCTTTAACATGGACTCAAATTCCTCATTTTTGATTTTTTTTTTCCGCCATGTAAATTCATACATGTAGCTTCTAACATACTTCTCCATGTTTCCCTGCAAATGCCTTCAAAACAATATTGCTGCACTATTTTTAGTGACATTTTTTAATATTCATAATTTGGAGAAAAAAAAATTATTTAGTACAAGTCAAAGATCAATTATCTTTTTTTTATTCATTTTTATTCATTTTTCATTAAAAAAATCAAATATCAAACTTTATTTTTTTTCTATGTTAATTTTATTAAATCAGTAGATGGCGGGATTCTACTTAGAAAGAACTTTTTTTTAGATATAAAAATAATTCTTAATATTTTTATAGAAATGTTTTATGTAAGTTCAGTAATTTTTTTTTGTATTATCTATCAATAACATAAAAATAAAAAGATTAACACAATCATTCAATTTTATTAAGAAATTTTCTATAAAAGTGATTAATGAAATGATTATATTCATTGTTTGTAATCTTTTGATAGCTATTGACTTTTTTAGTTTTAGGTAACTACTGTTATTATTATACAATATTACATTATATCAATTCTTTACTCTAGATTAATAGAGAATAAAAAATATTAAATATACATAAAAATTTTATTTATTGTTTAAGTACTAACTATTAACTTTTTAGTATTTTTAATGCGTTCTTAGAGACGGCTGTTTTACTTTGTTGAAAAATATTTACGGATCTTTTCTAATTTTAGGTGAGTTTTTATACAGTTTGTTTTTTATAATATTTCTTATTTTAGATTCAAATAAAACATTAATTAATAATCTATTTTTAAATATTATTATTTAGGTAAGTTTTTATAAATTATTTTTATTTTATATCATTTCTTTTTTCAGATATAAAATTTAAGTTTTTATACAATGGCTTTGATATAAAAACACTGTTTTATGTAAGTTTAGTAATTTTTTTATATTGTCTAATTATTACTTTTTCAGATTTTTCAATGGACAATAAAAGTGTCATTTATCCGTTTATTTTTTATTTTAATGTAAGTTTTTAAACATTATTCATAATTAATTATATTTTTTATTTTCAGATATAAAAGTAATTTTTAATTTTGTTATCATAGGTAAGTTTAGAAATTTGTTCTACAGTGATTGACAATTTTTTTCAGGTTTTTAATGATCCATGTAATACAGATAAGAAGAAGTTTTTTTTAATTAATTGTTACTATTGATTTTTTTTAAATATGTTGTTTTTTAAGAGTCATTATTAATAAAATTACCTATTTATTAAATTTTTGTTTATTGTTTTTATAGTCGTTAAAACATTTAAAAAAAATGAAAAGATGACGATATCCTCATTTATTCTAGAAAAAGTAAAATACGATATCGATGACGATACCGTCGTCTTTTCTCTTTCAATGTCGTTCCTTGACAGAGTGTACTTTGATACTAGTTATGTTGGAAAGACGCAAGTTCGGCCTTTGATGCTTTCAGTTCTGCTTATGATAATAAATGATTCAATCATACCAAACCCTGAGGCCTTCCTTTTAAAATCAGGAAAAAAAAACATTTTATTTTGATAAAATTACTATAAACAATTGTTTTTATTTTTAAAATTCAACCAATAGTTCTTGAATCCAACTAGCAACATCAACATTCCTCCCACGAAATGTTTGAATAAGAGGATGTTCTTCAAGCTCTTTATATTTAGCTCTTTTTTCAACATTTTTTTCTAAACATCTTCCTACAAATTGTCTTAATTCATTAGAAGCTTCATTTATTTTTAGATAAGGTGCAGGACCTTCTTTAATTTTAGCTAATAATTCAAAACCAGTATTCTCTTCACCATAAGGATGTGTACCTTTTACCATTTCATATATTGTAATTCCTAAACTCCAAACATCAGATCTAGAGTCATAAGTTGTGACAGATTCAATTCTTTCAGGAGCCAAATATAAAAGACAACCTTTACCATTAGATATAATTTTACTGTCAATTAATTGTCCAGTAATTCCAAAATCACAAAGTTTAATAACACCATCGTAATTTATAAGCATATTTGATGGCTTAACATCACGATGCATATAATTTTTTGATTTTAAATAAATAAGTCCATCTAAAATTCCGACTATCAATTTTCCCACATATATTTCCTCAATTCCTGATTTTAAATTTTCATGAATCAAATCATGAAGACAAGTTGGCATTACCTCCATACAAATATAAACACTATTTTCATGAGTTATAATTCCATAACAATTTACAATATTAGGATGTGTATGAGTATCAAGAATTACAAAACAATCTGTTATAATCCTTTTCTCCTCTTCTTCATCTCCAGAACGATGCATACACTAAATATTTAATATTATTCGTTTTTACAAGAAACATACTTTGACAGCCATAAGTTCTTTTGTTTTTTTAAATTTTTGTTGTGTAACTTGACCAAATGCTCCACTGCCTAGGTTTCTAACATATTCCATATCATCAATACTTACATTATAAAATTCTTGACCACTTGTTTTTATAATATTTAACTTATTTTTTATTTCATTGTATCTTTGTTCTGTTATTGTTTCCTGCCTTGCTTGTGGGGAAGCATCTCTTTTACGATTAGGTAAAAAATTTAATTCTAAATTTCGATTCATATTTATATAATAAAGAAAGACCAATTGGGTTACTAATCAAAAAAAAAGTTATTATAGAATTAAATTAATCTTATTTATATCTAAAATAATAATAAAAATATATTATTGATAAATAAATATATATACAAACAAATAACAAAGCACGATATATAACAAAAAGTCACAATAAATATAAAAGATACGATAAATCTAAATTATCCAACATCTATATATTGGTATGATGAGTCATAAAATGATTCATAAGTTAAAAATTTACAAAAACCATTATCATTAAAAAAAAGCATAATCAATTACAACACTATCAAAATAAGAATTAAGCAAATACCTGCTATTAGTTTAGTTTTTAAATTGAGATATCAGCAAATAAATTTCCAAGTAAAAATAATAACATTTGAAAATATAAATGAAAATATAATTATTGCCATTACGGCATTAATATATAATTAATTGTTTTTGTTGATTTCATAATCATATAATAATTTAACTAAACAATTTATGTAAAAAAAATTTTGCTTAAACATATGACTCATAAAATCAAAAATCTATTAGTAATTCCTGAAGCCACGATGATATATCAACATCTTTGTCACGAAATATTTTTATTAGAGTATGATCTAATAAATCTATGTACCTAGCACGTTCTTGGACATCTTTCTGTAAACACATCTCTAAAAATTCTATTAATTCAGGTGATGCTTCAGAATCTTTTAATTTTGGTGGTGGATCATTTTTTATCCTATTTAATAAAATAAAAGGTAAATGAGCATCTTCATATGGAGTTTTGCCTTTTATCATTTCATAAATAGAAATTCCAAAACTCCAAACATCAGCTTTTGAATCATAATTAGGGTTGGAAGCAACACGTTCTGGTGCTAAATACAACATACAACCCGTACCAATAGAAGTTACAATTTTACTATCAACTAATGTTCCAGCAACACCAAAATCACATAATTTTACAACACCATCCCAATTTAGAAGCATATTTGATGGTTTTACATCACGATGCATTAAATTTTTTGTTTTTAAAAAATATAATCCATCTAAAATTCCAACAAGAAATTTGCACACATAAACTTCAGGTATACCTCCTTTTAAAATTTGATAAATTAAATTGTGAAGACATGTAGCCATTACCTCCATACATATATAAACACTTATTGTATCTGTTAAAATACCATAACAATTAACAATATGATTATGTGTATGTGTTGTTAATATTACATAACAATCCATAACAACTCTTTTTTGTTCATCAAATGTTCCCATTAAATCCATATGCTAAAATAAATAATATATATTAAATATAGTTAAATATAAATAAAAATTTTAAAAACAAACTTTTACTGCCATTAATTCTTTTGTTTTTTTAAACATTTCTTTTGTTACTCTACCAAAAGCACCTTGACCAATATCACAGATATACTCTAAATCATTTGGAGAACAATTTTGATATTCTTGTCCACCAATTCTTAAAATTCCAACTAATTTTCTAACTTCATTAAATCTTTCACTTGAAATAATATCTTGTTTTTCAGGTGAATTTAAATTAGAAAAATCTAAATTCATTGTTTTTCTTGGAATTGGAGAGGTATAACAATTACTAGGATTTTTTATAATATTTCTATTTATACTATCTTTTTCTTTTGGATCAATAGATGCAGATCTTCTAAAGATGGTAAAAGTTTTTGAAGAACTAAAAATATGTTTTCTACTTTTCCAACGACTTATTGCTTCTTCAAAATCTAAAATATTATGTTTAAAAAAATAATTATATAAAATTAATTTATTATGACGCATTAAAACTATGTGCGTGTTTACTTATTTTTAATTAAAAATATATTATCAAAAGAATTTTTATCAATATTTAAAATAAAAATAGAAAATTATAAAAAATAAAATTATAAAAAAATAAGAAGGGTAAATATTTTATCATTAAAACTTTTAATTTATGCAAATATAAAATTATTACTAATATAATTATTATAAGGATATATTAAAAAATATTTTTGCACGCAATTCTATCTTAAAAAAATATTTCAAATAAATAATATCTATATTATAAAAATAGATATTGACCTAATATTAGCAATTAGTAAAGATAATTTTTTTAATAAAGTATTAAATAAATTTAAATATTAAAAAACATTACCATGTAATCTTCTATGAAAAGGTGATATAAGTGAGTTGATACCATTATTACTTGAAGTTGAAACTTTAGATGTATGAACATTTTTTGTAAGTTTGATGTTATACGAAGTCTCTTTGCAAGTCATTTATATATTTCTTCTAAACTAAATCCTTTTTTTTATATAATTTTAAATTATCTCCTTATTTTCTTTATATTGATTTAAATTTATTATTCAAGCACGACATATTATTCAGAGAAATAATTTTAAAAATAAAATTGTCCACAATTTTTCTGGATCAAAATAATAGTTAATTTTAAGATTATTATAGATAAAAAATAATTTATATTTAAAGAAAAAAAAACTAAAATTTTAATTTATTAAAATTAATATAAATTTAAAAAAAATATATTGTAAGTGATAATGTGTTAAATAAAATTTCTTTCAATGATAATTTAAAATTTAGATAAAACTGTAAGGATATAAAAACAGTTGGTAACAGTCGATATTCTCAAGATACTTTCTTTATATTGCCAATTCATCATGACTATTACATCCCATTATTATTCTATCATAGAAAGTTGGTTTCCCATATACAAAATATAGAATATAATAGGACTAGATAAACCCAGTCTATTTCTTATGGTCAACAAGATGGCAACCACTACAAATGTCCAAAGTATGATAAAAAAAAATAATATATTTTAAATTAAAAACCAAAAAAAAATTTTTTAAATATTTAGAATATTTAAATAATAATAAAATAGTATTAAATTGTAAAATAGAAAACATATTTGGATAAAAAAATATAACCTAATTTTTATTTAATTATTCATAATAATCTTAAAAAATTTAAAAAAATAATTTTTTTTTTTTAAGTTTTCGAAAAAAAAAATCATTATTTTATTATATAAATACATATTCAATATATTAACAATGTTTAAAATAATTTTTGAAAATAAAAAATATTGTAAATAATAATCAATAGACTTTTATTTTGTACTAAATTAATGATAGGTCAATTGATAGAAAGGTGGAAAGACGTTTCATATTACATCTTAAGACGATTGTTTTTGGAAATAGTAGGTGTATATAAAATTTACTGTTTTGAAAACATTTTATAATTTAAATGTTTCAATGGTGAAACAAGAACCATTTATTGACACGGATCTTGCTCGCAGAGTGTAAGTTTTCTTTTTTATTTTAGTTTTGACTATAAATTTTAGCGTAGGAGTACGATTTTCTACTGGAGATCCAGAAACAATTAGAAAAATTGCTCATATTCCTGTATTTAATAACAAATTATACGACGATTCTGCTGGTAAATGGTCACCAGCTCAATATGGTCCATTAGATTCAAGATTAGTAAGTACTAATTACATTATTTATATTTATTCTATAATTTATCTAAATTTAGGGAACATTTCAAAAGTCAATAAACTGTGAAACATGTAAAAAAAATATGACAGATTGTGTTGGACATTATGGATTTATAGATTTAGAACTTCCTGTATTTCATGTTGGATTTTTTCGTTTAACAATTCAAATGCTTCAATGTCTTTGTAAAAATTGTTCTAACTTTTTAGTTACAGGAGAAAAAAAAGATAATTTTTTTAGACAAGTTAAAAATCCAAATTTAGATTATTTAAAAAGGAAAGGATTACATAAAAAAATTGTTGAAACATGTAAAAAAATATCACTTTGTCCATATTGTGGATATAAAAATGGTGTTGTTAAAAAAGCTGTTGGTGCTGTACTTAAAATTGCTCATTGTGATCCAATTGATATAAATAAAGATGATCAATTTGCTGTTTGTATAAGTGAAAATAAAGATTTAATTACAACATTACCAACTATTAAATTTGCTCTTCTTGATCCAATGCAAGTACATAATATTCTATCAAAAGTAAAAGTTCAAGATTATCCTTTACTTCTTATACGTGCTGGAAATAATATTCATACACCAAAAGATGTTATTGTAACTAGAATAATTGTTCCTCCTGTTTGTATTCGTCCATCTGTAATTAGTGATATAAAAAGTGGATCAACTGAAGATGATTTAACTATGAAATTGACAGAAATTATGCTTATAAATGATGTTATTAAAAAACATGTATGTGATGGTGCACCAATGAAATTAATAAGTGAAACATGGGATCATTTACAGGTTCAATGTGCTTTATATATAAATTCTGAATTATCTGGTTTACCAGCAGAAATGCAACCAAAAAAAGTAACACGTGGCTTTACACAACGTCTAAAAGGTAAACATGGTAGATTTAGAGGAAATTTATCTGGTAAACGTGTTGATTTTTCTGGAAGAACTGTTATATCTCCAGATCCTAATTTAAAAATTGATCAAGTTGGTGTACCTATACATGTTGCAAAAATTCTTACCTTTCCTGAAGTAGTTACTACTGCAAATATTGAAAAAATGAGACAACTTGTTAGAAATGGTGAATCAAAACATCCTGGAGCTAATCATCTTGTTGAAGGAAAAACTGGTATGAAAAAATTTTTAAAATATGGTGATCGCGAAAAAATTGCTATGAATCTTAGACCTGGTGATATTATAGAACGTCATTTAGATGATGATGATGTTGTTTTATTTAACCGTCAACCATCTCTTCATAAAATTTCTATAATGTCTCATAGAGCAAAGGTTGTTCCAGGAAGAACTTTTCGTTTTAATGAATGTGCATGTACACCATACAATGCTGATTTTGATGGTGATGAAATGAATTTACATTTACCTCAAACTTATGAAGCAAAAGCTGAAGCATCAACATTAATGGGAGTTAAATATAATTTAATTACACCAAGATCTGGTGAACCTTTAATTGCGGCTATTCAAGATTTTATTACTGGTGCATATCTTTTAACACATAAAGATACATTTCTACCAAGATGTGAGGTTCAAAGATTTGCTGCAGCTTTAATAGATATAACATCATTTAAAAAATATAATGGTAAAAAAGGAACTAAAAGAATTATTATTCCACCACCAGCTATTTGTAAACCAGTTGAATTATGGAGTGGAAAACAATTAATTGAACTTATAATAAAAGACGATGAAATTGATGTCAAATTAAATCTTCGAACGAAAAATAAAAGTTATGTAAAAGATGAAGAATTTTGTCCTAAAGATTCTTTTGTTGTTATAAGAAATAGTCAACTTTTATGTGGTGTTTTAGATAAAAGCTTAGTTGGATCTGGATCTAAATGTAATATATTTTATATTTTAATGAGAGATTTTGGTGAAGATGTTGCTATTAATGCTATGTGGAAATTAGCAAGAATGGCACCTGTATTTTTGTCAAATCGTGGATTTTCAATTGGTATTGGTGATGTTACTCCATCAAAACAACTTCTTGATGATAAATCTAAATTATTAGATGAAGGATATAGTAAATGTGATAGTTATATTAGAGATTTAAAAGAAAATAAATTAAAAGCGCAACCTGGATGTACAACTTTTGAAACATTAGAAGCATTAATTCTTAAAGAATTATCATCTATTCGTGATCATGCTGGTCAGGCATGTTTAAGAAATTTATCTAAACATAATGCTCCACTTACTATGGCTATATCTGGATCAAAAGGTTCATTTATTAATATATCACAAATGATTGCTTGTGTAGGTCAACAAGCTATATCAGGTAATCGTCCACCTGATGGTTTTGAGAATCGTTCATTACCTCATTTTGAAAGAAATCAAAAAACTCCTGATGCTAAAGGTTTTGTTGGTAATAGTTTTTATTCAGGATTAACACCAACAGAATTTTTCTTCCATACTATGGCTGGTAGAGAAGGTCTTGTTGATACAGCTGTAAAAACTGCTGAAACTGGATATATGCAAAGACGTTTAGTTAAATGTTTAGAAGATTTATGTGCTGCATATGATGATACAGTACGATCATCAACTGGTGATATTGTTCAATTTAAATTTGGTGAAGATTTGTTAGATCCATCAATGATGGAAAGTAAAGATGGAAGTATGGTTGATTATGAACATTGCCTTGACCATATTAAA
Source organism: Strongyloides ratti (assembly GCF_001040885.1). Lineage (NCBI taxonomy): Eukaryota > Metazoa > Nematoda > Chromadorea > Rhabditida > Strongyloididae > Strongyloides > Strongyloides ratti. The sequence goes on along the minus strand of NW_020171519.1, from coordinate 702,711 downwards.
AATACAACACCATTAACAAATAATCCATTACAATATGAATCATATGATGATGTTTTAAATGTTTTTATTAATGAGGCTAATAATACTATTAAGAGATCTGAACATCAATATTTTAAAAAAAAATTTATAGAATTTATTGAAAATAAATTATCTAAAAGAAAGTATCTTTATGATATGCCATGGAATTGTAATAAACATAAATCATCTAAAAATAATATTGACTGTGAAGATTGTAAAGTTTGTACATTTAAAAAAATTAATCAATTACGAGCATATGGAATGTCTAAACAAGAATGTATAAATATGGTTCGATTATGTTCAATGAAACTTCATCGTGCAATAACTGAACCTGGAACAGCAGTTGGAGCTATTGCTGCAACTTCAATTGGTGAACCATCTACACAAATGACATTAAAAACTTTCCATTTTGCTGGTGTTGCTTCTATGAATATCACTCAAGGAGTTCCTAGAATTAAAGAAATTATTAATGCTGTTAAATTAATTTCAACACCTATTATAACAGCAACATTAATTAATGATAAAGATGAAAAATTAGCTAGAAGAGTTAAATCAAGAATTGAGAAAACTACTTTAGGTGAGGTATCTGCATATATCGAAGAATTTATAACAAATGATAATTGTTTTATTATTATTAAATTAATGGTTAGTCGTATACGATTATTACAACTTGAAGTAACAATGGATTCAATTATTTCATCTATATGCTCAGCAAAATTACCGGTTTCAGTTAAGATTAATAATATTCGTGTTTTGGGAAAATCTATACTTATGATTGAAGCACCTGAATCAAAAAATATTTCACCAAGTTTAGCTGTTCAATACTTAAAAAATAATTTAAAAAATGTTGTTATTAAAGGTTTAACAAACGTTTCTCGTTGTGTTATTCATGCTGATGAAAAAAAAGGTGATTCATATAAGCTACTTGTAGAAGGAACCGATTTTAGGGATGTTCTTGCAACTCCTGAAATAGATGGCCGTTATACAAATTTTAATAATGCATTATTTGTAGCTGATGTCTTAGGAATCGAAGCAGCTCGAACATGTATTATTAATGAAATTTTATCAACTATGGAAAGTCATGGTATTGGATTAGATAGAAGACATGTTATGTTATTAGCTGATCTTATGACATATAGAGGAGAGGTTCTTGGTATTACACGTAATGGTTTAGTTAAAATGAAAGAATCAGTTTTACTTTTGGCATCTTTTGAAAAAACAACAGATCATTTATTTGAAGCAGCATTTTTTGGACAAGAAGATAAAATTAATGGAGTTTCTGAATGTATTATTATGGGAACTCCTATAACAATTGGAACAGGTTTATTTAAACTTTTATTTAAAAGAGACAAGCTAAATCCTGCATACTTACAATCAACTACACCATTTATGGAGAAAATTTGATTTAGTAGGCACTTAAAAAAATTTTTTTTAATATTCAAATTTTTTTAATATTCAAAATTTTTTTTTATATTTAAATTAATAAAATTTTTAACAAAAAATAAATTTTCTTATACTTTACCATATTCAGTAAGAATATTAAAATGAAAAAAAAAACTATATAGAAAATGATACAATACATAGTGCAAACAGTATGATAATAGAATATAAGTCATAACTTTAGAATCACTGACAAACTAGAAGATTTTTTCGAGTATTATACATATGTATAAATTTTTTTAAAATTACAATGTTGATTTAATAAAAAATTTTTTACTAAAACAATAAAAAATAAAGAAAAACAAGCAATTTAAAATTTTTTTTAGCAAAAATTAAAAAAGAAACTTTTTCTGGAAATTGAATATGCAACTATAGTCATTCAATAGCCCTTGAAAAAAGATGAATTTTGAATATAATCAACTATATCTTAAAATTGAAACTTCAGGAGTTATAAGAATTCAAGGTGAGAGGCGAAATTGTGGAATATTTTTTTTACATATTGATTTTTATAATAATATTGTAAATTTTAAAAATAAATGCTATATTCTAGATTATTTTTTTACGAGAAATTCATTAAGCCTATTAATATTTTTATAGGACTTCTAAAAATGAAGATATGATAAGAAATATGCTTAAAAAAAAGTTTTAAGATTTTAGTGATAACTTAAGTTTATGAAGTCACAGAACCATGAAACTTGATGCGCTGAGCTTCTTTTATAATTTGAAGTATACCCTACGTTGAAAACTTTTTTAAATTTCCAACAGTTCTTGAAATACTATGCTTGGTATTTTTTCGCGCGTAATCTATTGTCACCATTTTTTTATATCTCAAAAAGTGTTTAAGGTACAAAAATATTTTGAAGGTAGACCCCACTTGAAAACTTATTTGATATCAATTGCAAAAATCTAATTCCATTTATCATGATTTTGAAGCAAGATATGAACAAAGGCGAAAATTTTTCTAAAATATTCATTGTTTCCGACTTTTCAATATCTCAGCAAATAATTATCCTATGAAGATGGGACCAGTTTCTTTCGATTTCTATTCAAAAGTATGTCTAGAATATAAATTTATACAGGCTATGACATTATTATTTTCAAATATTCAGAAATTGGCTAAAAATATTCTAAATTTCCAACTTTACCTCTAAAACTGTGACCAAAAATAAACAACTTTTTTTTGAATTTGAATATGCCACTATAGTCATTCGATAGCCCTTGAAATGGGATGAATTTTGAATATAATCAACAATATTCTAAAATTAAAATTTCATGAGTTACAAGCTGTCAAATTTGAAAGCGAAATTGGGGAATATTTTTATGTAGATTTCGACTTATATGATACAATGAGATATTTTACAAATAAACAGTTGTTTCTAGATCAATTTTTTACGAGAAATTCATTAAGTCTATTAATATTTTTATAGGACTTCTAAAAATGAAGATATGATAAGAAATATGTTTAAAAAAAAGTTTTAAGATTTTAGTGATAACTTAAGTTTATGAAGTCACAGAACCATGAAACTTGATGCGCTGAGCTTCTTTTATAATTTGAAGTATACCCTACGTTGAAAACTTTTTTAAATTTTCAACAGTTCTTGAAATACTATGCTTGGTATTTTTTCGCGCGTAATCTATTGTCACCATTTTTTTATATCTCAAAAGTGGTTTAAGGTATAAAAATATTTTGAAGGTAGACCCCACTTGAAAACTTATTTGATATCAATTGCAAAAATCTAATTCCATTTATCATGATTTTGAAGCAAGATATGAACAAAGGCGAAAATTTTTCTAAAATATTCATTGTTTCCGACTTTTCAATATCTCAGCAAATAATTATCCTATGAAGATGGGACCAGTTTCTTTCGATTTCTATTCAAAAGTTGAGCTAGATGAATAATTTTCATAGCTATAATTTTATTATTTTCAGAGATATAAAACTTGACTGAAAATTTTCTAGATTTCTAATTTTACCTCTAAAAATGCGCCAGAAAAAAAACAATTTTTTTTGGAATTTGAATATGTCACTATGGATATTCTATAGTCTTTAAAACTGTATGAATTTTGAATATAACAATGGTTTAATTTTTGAGTCACGTATTTATTAGAAATTTTTTTTGAAAATTCAAATATTAAATATATATGTAGAATTTTTTTTAAAAATACAATAATGATTTAATATAAATTTTTAATTAACATATTAAATAAATAAATCAAAGTAAATAATTAAAAAAATTTTTATTTGTATGATAATTTTGGTTATTTATGTAAAAAATTTTTCTAAAACTTTTTTACTTTTTATCAACTATCAAATGCTCCACTTACTATATATATATAATTAAATTTTTTAAAAATTTCGAAACACTTTATTTTTTTTTAATTTTTATTAATTTAGTACGCCAGTGACTCTAAAAGAGATCCAAATATTTTATTTAAAGTTTTCAAAAATTATTTGAAACTCTTAAATTTCCCAAAACATTTTTTGGTAATAAAATTTTTCCATTTTCAAAATAATATAAAAAAAGTGTAGATCTATAATTAATATATTCAAGAGAAAAATTTGATTCCTACCAAAAATTATGCAGATTTCCAAGTTTTGCCACAAATAAAAATTTTATTTTGATAAATTGAGACTTTTTTGAGCAAAATACTGATTTTTTATACCTTTTCATCACTGAATAAGTCAAAATATCAATTAAAATTCTGTTGAAAGTATTCTTGGATGCTTTATTGTCTCTAAAACACTACATACATCAGATTCTTGATGATTTTGTGGAGTTGTTAAATGTGGTTATTTAAGGACTTAAAATTACAGTAAAAACAGATGAATTAAAATTTAGAAAAGGAAAATTACGGAAACATAAAATAGATGGTGCGAGAACAATCCCATTATAAAAGAAAAGTGATTCACTAAATTAAACATCGACTTCATTTATTATTAAAAAACGTATGGAAAATTTTTTATGTTGAAAAATATTTTTTAATACTGTTATTACTTTTTTTCACCAATATTTTTGTAAAATTTTCGTTTTTGTATTTTTATTTTTATATTAGATAAATATGTATTTTATAGGCTTATTTTTATTAAATAAACCAATCATAAATATTTGTTAAATAAAGTCGCGGCCTTTATTTGTTAATTTACATCACCAAATAATCTATTTTTTCCTGATTTTTTTATTACATGGCAATAATAGATTTACTTGTAAAAGTAATTAAAGTTTGGAGTTTGTCTTTTTTATTTTGCATTTGTTTTGGATCTCCATTTAAAGGTTATTATACAGAAACAAGTATTCTAGCAACTTATTTTTGTGGTGTTTTAATACCACTTATCATTCGTACAAAATTACCAATATCACGAATAATAGGTGTATTATCAACGTTTAAGAAAAAGTAAACAATTATATGTCTTAGTATTACATAATTAATTTTAATTTTATTATAGTTCATTAAATCAATCAAATATAATTGAGACACGCCTTGCTCAATTTACATTTATAGGTGCTTGGTTTGGCTGTTTTGTCATTCCACTTGATTGGGATAAGTGGTGGCAGGTATTTAATACTATATTTATTTATATATAATTATCTTTATTTTCTTTTTTTTAATTTAATAGGCATATCCACTACCAGCTTTATTTGGACAAATTATAGGTTCGGTGATTGGTTTTATCATTGGATTTATTGAATCAAAATATCATATTGTTGAACAATTTCCTTTTAAAAACTTATGAGTTTCGAAGAGTATAATTTTCCTAAGGTTATTCCTACAAATCCAGGATCTCCTAAATTAATTTCACCATCAACATTTTTGGAGGGTATAATTTTTTTTGTTTTTGATAATCGTATTGGACCTATTGTTAAACATCAAGTTCCTGGAAATATTTTAGATTTACAATTTGTTAATGATAATTCTGTACTAGTTATACCAAAAGATGATTTTATGGGTAAAATGTTAAAATTCAATTCAAATGGAATAACACTTATGGGAAGACCTATAGCTATAAAAGATGATTACTATGAAAGAAGTAAATTTATGTTTAATTGTTGTTTAGCTATTAAAGAAGACAGTACAGCAGAATTTTCTTATTCTTCTATTGTAAGAAAAATTTCTGAATATTTGGAAGAAATGGAAGTTGAAAGTCGATGTTTATCTTCGGATAATTTTGATCTTGAAGGACTTTTAAAAAAAATTTATAAAGATTTAACAGAGAAAGGACAGTGTGTACATTCAGTTAATGCTGGATTAAAAATTTATCTTAAACCTGATTCAAATTTAGAACGTCGTGTAGCACCTATTGTAGATCAATATATGGTTCCAATATTTAATAGACTTCCACCACCAACAAAACAAGAACAATTATGTAGAATGGATTTACTTTGTAAAAAGATTTGTCCTTTAATTGATGGAATTAATACAATAAAAGAAATTGCGGATGAAGTTGAAATTGATGTTGACCTTGTTATTCGTTGTATTAAAAATCTTCATGTATATGGTTATGTAACATTACTTCCATTATTTATGTACAGAAATTGTTATACACAAACAGAATCAATAGCTGATTTTCGTAGAAATGATACACTAAAAAATGAATGTTTAGCATTTATAAAATTAAATAGACGTTTACGTAAAATTTCTTTTGATGATGTTTATCGTTTATATTTATCATTGTCAGCAAATTTAACAGTTAGACAATGGTGTATAGAGTTTAATCCTCGAAATTATGGTATTGATGAACGTAAATTTATTCAGTATGGTGTTTATAGAAAAATTATTACAAAAATTAACACTTACCCAATAGCATTAAATCCTAATGATAAAACTGAAATCGCTGGATTTTGTAATGGAAAAAATAATGCTGAACATTTAGCGTATTATTATGGCTTGTCAAAGGACGAATTTCTTGATATTTTAAAATCACAAAAAAATTATGTATTTATTAAACAATAATTTTAAATAATTTTTTAGATATGTCTAATAGTAAACCTATATTGTATTCATATTGGCGTAGTTCTTGTTCATGGAGAGTAAGAATTGCTTTAAATCTTAAAAATATTGATTATGAATATAAAGCTGTTAATTTGCTTAAACAAGAAAATGTAAGTTTAATTTATTAAATATATAATAATTTTTTTTATTTTTTAGCATGCAAATGAATACTTAAAAATAAATTCAAATGGATTTGTTCCAACTCTCGTTATTGATGATTCTGTTCTTATTGAATCAATTGCAATTATTGAATATTTAAATGAAAAATATCCAGAAACTTGTCCTTTACTTCCAAAATCATTAATTGATCGTGCTAATGTCAGAGCTATTACATTAATAATTTCTTCTTCTATCCAACCTATTCAAAATATTGGAGTTTTAAATTATTTATCTAGTGATCCTGAAAAAAAAACTGAATGGGGAAAACATTTTATAACTAAAGGATTTACTTCACTTGAGAAAATGTTAGAGAAAACTCATGGAAAATATTGTGTTGGTGATAATATTACTATTGCAGATATATGTATACCTCCTCAAGTTTACAATGCTAATCGTTTTAATGTTGACATGTCAAAGTTTCCAATAATTAGTAAAATTAATGAAGAATTAGAAAAAATTGAAGCATTTAGAAAAGCTCATCCATCTTTTCAACCAGATGCCGTAAATTAAAGTTATTCATCATTATCAAAAATTTTTGATTTAATACTTTGTCATTGATAAATGTAATGTTAAACTAATTATAAATAAATTACCAACTTCATAACAATTTTTTATTGAAAAAATGTCCTTGGTTTTATATTAATTGTTTTTTGAGTTTAAAATTACTTGTTACTTGGTTTATATATAATCAACAAAAATGAAAAGTGAGATTGTTAAAAAAAACCTTTCAAATGTATTTTTTAAATATTTTTTATTAAATTATAATGCAAAGTAAACAATATACTATGAGAGTTTTAAATTTTTTTTTGTTTACTTTTACTAAATTTTTTATACTTTAAAACATTTATACATAATTATATCAATTTTTCTTTTTCAAAAGTAGATTTGTTTTAAGTAGTATTTGAATGTAAAAAACTAAAAAAATTAAATAAAATATTTTGATAATTCTATAAAAAACATTTTTTATGATAAGATTAAATTTCATAATTATTTTTTAAAAATATTTTAAGATGCAAATACACCAAAGATTGCAATATATCCACATTTGAAGTACACTATCAAAATATTATTTAAAAATATGCTTAAATTAATAAAAACAAATTTTTTTTATTAAAAAAAACTAAATATTTATTACGATTTGATTCTTAATTTTTTTTATATAAACATATTGAAATTTATTTATATAATTCTAAAAAAATATAAACATTAAAAAAATTAAGCTAATCTATTAAAAAATTTTTTCTATTTTTATCATTTCAATAAGATTTGTTAGATATATTATTAATTTAATTAAATATTTTTTTTTTTATAAAAGTATGCTAAGTAAATTAAAGTATAATAATTTGATTTTCAAGAAAATCATGTCAATTAAAAATTTTTCATAAATCTTTTGAAAAAAGGAGAAATCATTTATTAATTTTTTTTTTCATTTTTTGTAAAATAAGTTTTTTTTTTCAAATGTAAGAAACATTTATTGTTTTTTTTATTATACTTCTTAACAATCTTTTGTCAATTTTATTTAAAATTATTTTCTTATAAAAATATTTAAAAAAAAACATTATGTTTATATCAGAATCAAAAAATTAAAAATTATATAAATTGTAAAGAACGAATATATTTTATCTAAAAGGATTCAAAAAATTAACCATATATTTATAATGTCTAAAAAATGAAAGTAAGATAAGATAGATCACACATGATCAGATAAAGAATAAAATGTATTAAATAAATTTATATATCATGATATGTATGATTGATTTTTTTATCTAATTTTTGTGATAATCAATATAAATTAATAAAACATATAAATTAGCTAAATTTAGTTCTAATCTTAAATAAATTTGTACTTTTCGTACACTATAAAGTTACAATAGAACTAAAAATATAATAATTTAAAATTTTTGTTATTAATATCAATTTTGTAATTATTCTAATGATTATATTTGTTAAATAATCATTTAAGTAAATTGATAAAGATTTACAAAGTTAAAAAAAAACCTAAATCAAGGAAAAAAAATTAAGATTTATTGTAAAGATTATAAAAATTTATAAGTACTATTTAAAATTACATAATTTTAATAATATTCTTATAAATATTGTTTATAATGATATATTTTATTTTTTTACTTTATTCTTAAAAATGATAATTTTATTTTTAATTAATAATTTAACAAAATTTCTTTGTAACATAATTACAAACAAAACAAATTTGTTTTTAATAGCAATAGATATATTGTTATAATCAAAAAAAATTTTTTTTATTTATATCTCAAAATATATTCTTCTTAAATTTGTTATAAATCATTTCTAAAATTTTATATATCATTTTATTTTATAATAAAAATATATGTTTTGATAAAAATTTTTACAAATAATTTTAATGTTAATAAATAACATTATATGCAATTAAAAAATTTTACAATTTCAAATAACATGTAATGTGAGAGTTTCAATTATAATATATCTTTTCTTTGATGAATAAAATAAGTTTAAAGTGTCTAAAAGCATATCCAATTTTTTAAAACACTAAATTATGTGTAATTTAAAAGTATAAAAGATACCAAGCACAAGTATCTTCCATTAATAATCTTAAACAAAGATCAGTATTTTAATTAATATTACATTTCTTACCATTTCCGTATTAAAATCAATTAAAGTTGAACCCAGAAGACCACAAAGATAAGAGATCTTTCTTATTAAAATTATTATATATTTTAAAAGATATAATTTAATTACTAAAATAAATTTCAATTATGTTCCACAACAAATATTTAAATTTTTTTATTAAAATTATTTATTTACTGTGATTTTGATATTTATAATCTTATCAAAAAATATTTTAATCTATAGTATTATCTTGAATTAAATATTATCATTTTTTTTGCCACTCTTCACTTTACACTTAAAATTTTTAAAGTTTATTTTTACATTATAGTAGAAAAATTTTAAAGATTTGTAATATAATCATAAGTCTCAGATGTTTAAGAATAAAAGTAAGAACTTTCATTTACTATCATATATTTTAAAGTTATATAATATGATAATTTTGTTATTTTATTAGACTATTAACATTTTTGTCATATCATTCAATAAATTATTTAATAGTTTATTAATTATATTTATATAATGATTACCTTTTTTTAAGTTTGTAAATAGCTATAAATTCTATTAAATATATCTACATACTTACTACCAATGTTTGTTTAACAGTTCTTTTGATTATGTTTTTTAAAAATATAAAAATTGTTTTGTTAATAAAATATATAATCTATAGTTAAAAAAGAACTGCAAAAATTTGTTTCAATAACTAAGCTTTTTTATCATTATTAAATCATTACATTGTAGAAAAATTTAACATCCAAAAATTATACAATTTTTATAATTTACATATTAATATTTTAAAAAAAGTTATAATATTTTATCAATTAAATCAATTTAAGATAATAAAAAATTTAATTAAAAAGTTTTTTTATAATATTAAAAAAATTTTTCTACCATATTGTTTTGAATTCTTAAAAGTTTTTTTTTTAAAAAAGTAGTAAATATTATTGAATTTGCCATGTCAAAATTTAAAAATAAATGTTTTTATAATAATATATTATTGTTTTTTATAAAATCTTTAAAATTTTCTACTTAAAAAAATTATTCCTACAATCTTATTTATAAATAATTAGCCATGATTTATAATTAAAAAAAATTTTTTTAATTTGAACATAACTTTTTTCTTTTGATTATAAATTTTAATACCAATTAGTATATATATATACAATTTATTTTTGTTAAAAATAACACTTAAAAAATTTATATCGAAGTGAAGTTTAATAATTTTATTTTTAAAAGTTATCTTATTTTAAGAATTAATTTGTAATTTTTTGTTAACATTAAATATCTTTTATAATAAATATACGATATTTTTCTTGTATCATAATTTTCCGGAAATACTATGCCATTTTATAAAGAGATTGAATTTAAAATATCTTTTAGTTTTAATTTATCATTTTACTAACATTTTTAACAAAATCATAATAAAATTGCACTCTAAAAACATTAAACATAAATAAAATATAAATATTTATTTAAAAAGATTTTATTAAATAAAAAAGTTATACTAGTAAGTTTATTTGTCTTTCAAGTAATTAGTTTATTAAATTAATCAAGTTTATTAAAGTACTAAAAATATTGTTGATATTTTTTTATATATATTTTGAATTAGTTAGAAATATTTGATATCATTTTTAGCTCCCCTTTTATAAATTTGTCTAATTTTTAATGTTAGAAAATATTTAAAGATAAAATTAAAAATATATAAATTAAAAATTAGCTTAAAGTTTTATTGTATATTATAGATAAATTTTATACATTATTTGAAACGTAATTTTTTTTTTAAATAATATAAAAAAAATTCAAATGACTTAAAAAAAAGTTTATTTCTTTTTTTTTATTATTTATTTAATATTATAAGAAAATTATGTTATTTTAATTAACATTTTTTTATATGCTTTTAAATTAAAATTTTAAAAATAAAATCTTTTTTTATTTATGGTAAAAAAAATTAAGCAAATATTTTATATAATAAAATCATATACTCATTTGATTAATTTTTCTTTTTTTAAACTTTGATTTCTTTTCAATATATTATATTGCATCAACAAAAATAATTAAATGTATAAATATAGAAGTTCCTATTTCAAAGGTGAAAAATATAATATTAAACAATAAATATATATATATTAAGAAATATAATCAAATATTTGTAGCATATATCTATTAAAATAATTACCCTTTAAGTGGTCCTATTTGCTTTATTTCTTTTTCTTTCAATATTTTATTTATTACAAATTTTTTTTAATATATGTATATTTTACTTAACAAATATTAATTTTTTAGTTTTTGTAAAATAGGAATTATTAAAGGTGTTTAAGATATATCATATAAATGTAAAATATTTTTAGAAATAAACAAACATTAGAAAAATTTTTTACAAGAAAATGTATACTGTTTTATTGTTATTTTTACTTTATTCTCCTATTATTTTATCTGATGGTGTAAGTTACTCCTGGGGTTATACAAAGGAAAATGGACCAGATAAATGGCAAGGAACATGTAATGATGGTATTCATCAATCACCAATTGATATATCTGGAGAAAATGTTATTGTAAAACATATGCCAAGACTTCATTTTGTTAAATATAATCGTAAAGGACAAGTTGAAATTATAAATACAGGATCTAGTATTATGGCTACTGGTTTTACAGAATGGAAAGAACATAGACCATATATTACAGGAGGACATTTACAATCAAAATATAATCTTGTTCAATGGCATATTCATTGGGCACAACAAAATGGAAATGGTTCTGAACATACAATTGGAATGTTACATTATCCAGTTGAGGTATTATATATATATTTTTTTTTCTTTTTTTTATTTTAACATTTAGATACATTTTGTACATGTTAAAGATGGATTATCAGTTAGTGAAGCTTTGAAACATCCAGATGGATTAGCTGTTGTAGGTGCATTTTTTGTTGTCAAAAATGATATTGTTAATTCATATTCTTTTGAAGATGTTGAATTAAATGTTAATTCAATACTTGAAAAAAATATGAATGTCACAATTACAAGTCATAGACCAAGAAATCTTTTACCAAAATCAGTTGATAGTTTTTATCGTTATGAAGGTTCACTTACTACACCTGGATGTAATGAAGCTGTCGTTTGGACTGTTCTTGATAATCCAATTGTAATAAGTCAAAATCAAATAGATACATTAAGAAAAATTAAAACTGTTAATTTTAATAATAGACCAACTCAACCTTTAAATGGAAGAAAAATTTACTACAGACCACATAATATTCAATCATTTCTTACTGATTATATTGCACAAATGCCCCGATCTGGAATATCAAAGACATTTCCTTCAAATGTATTTGCATTAATATCAATTATCTTTTCAATATTTCTTAAAGTTCTTTTTTATTAAAATGTCAAATACAAAAATATACTAAAATACTTTTTATGTTATAATCAAAAATATGAGTTTATAATTAATATTTACAAATTTATGAGTATTTACTTTTAAAAAAGTATTTATTATATAAAAATTTTACTGTATATTTAAAATTAAACTTTTAAAAGTAAGGTAAAACTTTTATATATAAAATATTTAATTAAGAAAACAACTTTAACGTCTTATATGAAGAAATATTTTCAGTTCCATTTAGATATTCTAACAAATAAAATTTAATCAATGTTTAATTTTTTTTAAATAAAATTATACACAAATTATAAATAAAAAACTTTTTTTAAAACATATTTAGTATATTTTAAATAAATTATTTTATAATTTAAAAGTAAATTTCAATTTTCATATTTTATTTAGAAAAAAATCATAACACCATTGTTTATATCAAAAAAATGTAATAAAATTTAATTAATTGTTCAAACAATATAATGTAAAAATTTGAATATACAAACAATTTAATTAAACTAAGCAAAAAAACTTTTAATTATTTATAAACCAAACTTATAACTTCTTAATTTTTTTGTTTAATAAAATAAAAAGACTACTTTTTTTTGTTAATAATAAACTAAAAGTATTAGTTAATTTTGTTAAATAAATTACTTTAATGTATTCTGTTAACATATTTACATAAATGTTAATAATAAATAATTTTAGTTATATTATATATTTATAAAACCAACTACAAAAAAAAATTTCAAATATAATGAATAAATTTATAATTTATTTTTTTTATTATTTAACTAATATTAAAAAAGTTAAATATAAAAAGATATTTAAATCTACAAAAGAATATATTTAGTAAAAAGTAAGAATGAAATATTTAAAAATATTTTTAATATTTATTGTTACTAATTTGCTGATCAAAGAAGTTGTATTTTTTCTTTTAAAAGGTAAACAATATGATTGGAAAGAAAAGTCATGTAGAGATAAAAAAATAAGAGAATTAGGAGAAGAGTCTATAATGAAATATAATAAAAAACATAATTCAAAATTGAGAATGGCTACTGTTTTATCAGCTCAAAAGAAAAAAAATGGAACAACATATTATTCTCTTAGAATTTTAGCAGTAGGAGATATGCCTGATAGAAGACACACATTTACAAAAAATATTACATCTCAGATATATAAAAATCCAGAAAATAACAATAAGTTAAAGATAAAAGTACATACTGAAAAACATCAGAAATCTTTTAATAATTATTGATGAAATATCCTTGTTCAAATCATAATATTTAATTGATCAACATAAATTCAGAGTATTCAATTTTGTTTACAAAAAGATAAATTAATAGTAAAATAAACTCACTTCATTTTTTATTTTCTAATAACTTTTTTTAAATATTCTGTAAAGTAATAATAATTGTATCAAATATAAAAGTTTAAAATATATTTAAGTAGCCTAAAATATACAATACAGATATATAGAGTACTTTTTGTAAACTTTTCTTCATGTTTTTGCAGAACTACTACTGTCACATTTTTTAATAAACAAAATGATAAAGCACAAACTAATTTCAAGATGCTACCACACAGATTTAAACAGTAATTTTTTTAAATATGCCAAATAAATATAATTTATGAAATAATAATTTTAATATAATATTTATTTTTTGTAATATAAAATAATAGTATCCTGAAAAATGTTTCTACAAAAAAAAAAACATTGACAAAGTAGTATATTATATTCGACTTAAATTGATTTTTATATTATATATTTACTTATAGTAAATTTATAACTCTTTCTTTCTATTGAAAGTAAATTCTAATTTTATTATATATGTTTTTATTTCCAAATCTCAATTAAATAAATAAATTTTTTTTTTATTTTCATCATATTTTTGATAATTCATTTTAATTAAATTTCTAATAATACATATTTTTCAATGGATTTTTGCTATAAATACTCTCGCACAGAAGAAAAATTAAAAATATATTTTTAAAATTTTAAATAAATTTTTGAAGAATTTACATATTATCTTCTCTATGTATGTCATTTCTATTTCTCTGTACATACTTGTACACGCTGCTCCAATAACATTTTCTGCATCTTAAATGGATATTGGGGTGCATTTTTAATAAAATATTGGAATGTCTTATGACATTTTGTCGTTTATTTCTTCCCCATTTTAAAATTAATTCTTTTTTATCACCATGTTTCCAAGAATATTTCATCAAACAATTCGGGATTTTGCTGTCAATTCGGTTTTTAAGTTGTCAGTTAATCTCTTTATTGTTATGAATTTGTTTAATATAATTTTTTTTTTTAATTTTAGATTTTCTTCTAATACTAGCAGAATCTTAACTTTTACTTCTGCTAACTCATTGAAATATAATCATACAGATATATTTCATCGTCAACCACTGGGTGATCAAAAAACAGAGTTTCAAATTCATATAAATAAAAATATGAGAGTTTCACGTGAAAATAAATTGTAAGTTGTTAAGCTATCATTTTGTCTGCATATTTTTTATGGCTTTTCGAAGGCACTTTATATTTTTGTATATAAATGTGTTCAAAAACAAGCCGAAATAAAAGTGATTACGACGGTCGCAGAGGACTTTTTAATGAGTAACTTTGCAATTAATTTCGAATCAGACAATTATCTATTAAATAACTTTTAAAATTGAATAATTATATATTTTTTTTAGTTCCTCATCAAATTATGAAGGAGATAGAGGATATAGAAATGGAATGAGTGGAAGTTCCCGTAATATTAATAGATATCAGTCGTCACGCAATGCCCCACCAAGTGGTAGTTTTGGTAGACCATCTAATGGTAATAATTACAATAAGAGGGACAATACTCAATCTGATTCTCCATCAAAACTTCAAGATGTAGATTGGTCAAGATATCAATTACAACCTATTCAGAAGAATTTCTACAAAGAAGCTAGTGCTGTCACAGAAAGAGAACAGTATGAAATAGATGAATGGATTGCTAATAATCAAGTAACACTCCAAGGAAAAAATATTCCTAAACCAGTTTTTGGATTCGATGAATTACCAATTGATGAACCATTGTTGGATCTTCTTAATAAGTGTTACCAGAAACCAACAGTAATTCAATCGATTTCTTGGCCAATTGCTATGAGTGGAAGAGATATTATCTCTATTGCTAGAACTGGATCTGGTAAAACTCTTGGTTTTATTCTTCCAGCTATTAATCATATTCGAAATCAACCAAAAAGAGGCCATGGAGATGGACCCGGTGCACTTGTTTTACTTCCTACTAGAGAACTTGCACAACAAGTTGAAGATGTTTCTCGTGATTATTGTAATGCTACTAATATGAAAATGTGTTGTCTTTTTGGAGGTACCTCTAAAGGTGGACAAGCTCGTGATTTACAGCGTGGTGTTGATATTATTGTTGCTACACCTGGAAGGCTTATTGACTTTCTTTTAACTGAAACTACCAATTTAAGAAGATGTTCTTTCTTAGTTCTTGATGAAGCCGATCGAATGCTTGACATGGGTTTTGAACCCCAAATTAGAAAAATTATTGGACAAATTAGACCTGATCGTCAAACAATGATGTTTTCAGCTACTTGGCCAAAAGAAGTACGTAATATGGCTTCAGAATTTCAAAAAGATCCTGCTTTTCTTAATGTTGGTTCTCTTGAACTTTCTGCTAATCACAATATTACTCAACATATTGAAATTATTGAAGAACATGAAAAGCAACCACGTATGCTTCAATTGTTAGATGGTATTCTTAAGACTGCCGAACCGAAAACATTGATTTTTGTTGAGACAAAGAGAAAGGCTGATGAACTTACAAGAAGTATGCGTCGCGAAGGATGGCCTGCAATGTGTATTCATGGAGACAAAGGACAATCAGAACGTGATTGGGTTTTGAGACAATTTAAAGAAGGAAAAACTCCAATTCTTCTTGCTACCGATGTTGCTGCTCGTGGATTAGGTAAATTTTTTAATCTTTTTTTTTTTAGCTCTGCTCATAATATTTTTTTAACTTTTAACATTTTTAATTTTCTGAATGGTAAATAATATTTATAATAATATAAATATCCATAGAACTTTTAATAGGTTTTAGGATTTTGAAAATGGTTTTTAGTATTGGGTATATACATGTATATATATATATTTATATATAGATATATATATTTATTTAATTATGAGTATGAGCAGATCCATACATTTTTCGAATCCGAACAAATATTCGATTTTGTGGGCTGTTTTTTTTATTTAATAGCTCGTAGTATCGTTCGACATCTTATAGCACCCAATAATTCAGAGGATATTTTCTCTGAATGATGTCGAGAGTTGTGACATTTATTTGGTCACTTCCTTAAAATATGTCTTTCGTGTGCATTTGTATAATTACATTCTTCATGACGTAAATTTTTTTAATATGTAATTGTGCTTTCTTATGCTCATGTTTGAGGAGGAAGTGTCGTTGTGTATAGCTGTCACATGAACTCATAAGTTCGGGTTTGGTACATTAGGTACGTCGTATGGATCCTTAATATTACGATAAATGTAATAATATTTTTTTTTAGATGTTAATGATATAAAATATGTAATAAATTTTGATTATCCAAACAACTCAGAGGATTATGTTCATAGAATTGGACGTACAGGTCGTAGTGATCGTAAAGGTGATGCTTATACATTTTTTACTCCTGGTAATGCTGGAAAAGCTCGTGATTTGATAAAAATTCTTGAAGAAGCTAAACAAAAAGTTCCCCAAGCATTATATTCATTTGCAGAAAGTTCATCACACGGTGGTAATGGAAGAGGAAATAAACGACCATATGGTGGTAACGGTGG
This sequence comes from Strongyloides ratti, assembly GCF_001040885.1. Taxonomy (NCBI): domain Eukaryota; kingdom Metazoa; phylum Nematoda; class Chromadorea; order Rhabditida; family Strongyloididae; genus Strongyloides; species Strongyloides ratti. The sequence continues at coordinate 685,289 of NW_020171519.1, read as the reverse complement.
CGGTTATAGTAAACGCATGCGTTACAACAATTGGTAAATTAATGCTTTCTTTTAAATGTTTTACTTTCACTGATTCTCATATAAAAATTTGTAAAATTTTTTTGATTTAATTTTCACATTAAACTCTAATAAAAGTATACATGTTATTTATATTAATTTTTTAAATATTATTTGTTGTTAAAATATATTAATTTTTTTTATTCATTTTTATAAAAGATATACAAATAAAGATAATGTTTAGTTTTCAAATATACACGCATATTGTTAATTTTTTTTTTCTACATATGTATGAAACGTTTACCAGTTTTAACGCATTTTCTCTGTTAAAATTTATTTATTCTAAGTTTATCATTCTTTTCATTCCGAATATATAAATAGGATAAAGAGTATGAATTCAATAATGTACTTGAAAAGAAAGATATTCTTTCATTTTTATTTCATTTTGATTCTATATTATATTGTATCAGGTTTTATTGTGTGATTGTAAGTTTTAGTAAAGTAAAGTACCTTATTTTATTTTTTTTTAAAAATAATTATTGAATTTTTATATTTATATAGTATTATCAGATTTCTGACATAAAATTTTAATGTATAAAAAGTTGAATAAGATCAATGAAGTTATTTGATATCACATGCTTTAATATCCTAGTTAGTTTTGTTTGCATTAAAATGTCATAGCACTGAAAAGCATAAATAAAATGATAATGGACATGGTGATAATGAAAATGACACTTCTGGCATATTAAATTTATTTTCTTTTCTTACAACTAAGTTTGCAGTTACTAAAAATTAAAATTTTCATTTAGATTAGAAATAATTAATTTGCTTTTTTCAACTTTTATATTATAAATAATATTTATTTTATAAATTTAATGATCTTTATGAAGCTAATGAATAGTTTAAATATTATAGACAGAAAAAAAAAATTAAATTCAAAATATTTTTTTTATGTTTATACTATGTTTATTATTATTGTGGAGAACTAATTTAGCCTATAAGATTAAACTATTCCGATACATCTACATATGGTGCGCAGTTTTTCCAACCCTTTTTCTTTTATTTTACATAGTGTCTTCAATAATTAGACACTGGTGCCAAATATAATAACGTAGGAATGAATATATATATATATATATATATAGTTGGTATATGTGAGAAAGAGTTACATACTATAAGCATGAGTAGGATATAGTCGTCAACAACATCTTCTAAATTGCATCTTATTCATTTACTTGGATTCCATGACAAAAATGATGATTATCTTTTTAGTTTTATAGTTTTAATATTTTATAAATAAATTATAATAATCTATATTTAGGTAAAACTATATATAATAAAAGAAGAAATAATTATTATAAGTTTTTATAATAAAGTCTTATTTAATTTTAATTATTAAATATAATAATAACAAATTTAATTTATACATCTCTTTTTTATTTCAACAGTTACCCATTTAATATTATAAATAAATATTAAAATTGTTAAAATTATATGATGTACATTTTTTCAATTATTAATTTAAAATTTATTATATTTTATTTATTATCAAATTTATAATTTAAATCGCCGTTTATTAAAAATTAAAATTAATCTTTTTGACATTTTTTTACTTATTGGTTAATCGACTTATTCCCTCAAAATTATGCTGTTATTTATGTGTGTTAAGAGATGCTTCTTTTTCTAAACAACATCTTCCACCATTATTATCATTCCGTTACATACTGCAATATAACTCTGTGAGCTTCATTTATTCATTTGCATTTATTTTTTCAACATCATTTCATTCAATTTGCCCTACCACGCCTATTATATTTGCTGTTGTCATATCTTCTTCCCAATTCTTCGCGTACTTTTTGCTTCCGCTTAACTCTTCTTAACATAATTTTCACAGATACATAAAATACTAAGTGTGTTTGGGGCGATGTAGATAACCCGTGATAATATTATATTGCTTTTCTTTTTGTAATACAAGTATTAGATGGCATTTAAGTTAACTAAAGTATGACTACTATTACAGATTGCCTCCTGAGTAGTTTCATTATTTTTCTTTTTATTTATTCATTTTATCAACCATCTATTCATGGTATTATTAAAAAACTTTTTTTTTTTTAATATAAGTATTAATATTGGACTATTATTTCTTTATTTGTTGAATATCAACCTGGATACTTTTTTTTTTTTGTCATTCCCGAGTTTAAACTCTCAATGATATTATATATAACTGTGCCTTATGTAAACTTATATTTATATATGCGTTTTAAATTTTTGCTTTTTGCTAAAATATATCATTATAATGTTTGAATTCATAAATTATTTGCCTATCAAAAGAGGGTTGTAACATTAACTGTATTTAAAAATCATTTTTGATTTTATCCCACTATTTTTATAGATAATTTAAAAACTTTATATATTGCCACCTGTTCTAATTATTTAACTCAAACGAATTTTATGACAATATTTAATTTTTGAAAATATATATAATAATATTTATCATCACATTTATTAGTTATTGTTAAGCTTCACGATTCCATAAAACATATTTTTACATGCATATGTATACATATATATGTATATATATATATATAATACATATATTTATATATATTATTTTTTTTTTTTAAAATAACTATTAAAAATTTATTATTTAAAAAAGAATATTTAAGGTGTTTCATTTTATAAAATTACTACCTCAATGACATAATATTATTTTAATGATCGTCATATGATACAAAACATTTCATTATTGTTAATATTTAGAAGTAAACTTTATTATTTTGGATGAGGATTAACATCCTATATATAAATTTGGTATTTTTAGGATAAATATAAAGTAAAAATTTTCTCAAAATATGTCAAAAGAGGAAATAATTTTATAATATATATATATATATATATATATATGTACATATATAGCTACTTATATTTATTTATTTATATATAGATATAATAGTCTATTTTGATGATAGTAAATCAATTTATGAAATAATAATTTTTAATTTTATTTTTAAACTTTTTATTATTTATTTTTTTTTTTTATTGTTATAGACATAAAATTTTTTTCTCTATTATTGGTCAGATATTTTATATATTAAATATAATATATATTTATTGCTTGAAAAAATAAAAAAAAAAATTGTTATAACATTTTTTCAACTAATGGCTTATGGCAATGATATTTGCTTTGTATAAGGTATATTACAAAATTTATCAGTACACAATATTTAAAGTGTTTTATTAAATAAATATCGTGATATGAATGATAACGATTCTTCTTCCCTCAATTCTTCTACAAAAGATGATACTTTTAATGAATGGAGACCTGCATATCCATTAATTTGTGCATACCATGATATTCATTCTTTAGCAGGAGCATGGTGTTTAGGACCACCTACAACTATGCTTGAAGCTATTAAACCTACTGGAGCATCCCAAGCGCGAAGTCCTAGTGAAGAAGATAATGGTGATGGAAAATGTAATACATTAATAGCTTCTTGTCCTGCTTTTAGAAATGAAATTGGTAATGAACCAGTTAGACATTTATCATTATCAAGAAGATCTGTAGCAACATTTTCACAATATCAAAATAATTTACCAATTGTATCAAATCAAAAAAATAAATATGCTATTTCATCTTTATCTGATGATTGTACAGAAACATGGATGAGAGAACATACAGCAGCTGAAGCTGGTGTTTTAGAAGATGTTTCAAATGTTTATCTTGGAGGTCGTTTATGTGCATCACGACAAAGCAAAGTTGTTATTGAACCACAAGATATAGGTAGTTATTATTTTAGACATTGTTTTACTGGAAGACCACATATAGAGTTTTTTGGAATTGATGAACAACTTGGACCTGTTGCTATTAGTGTTGTTAAAGAAAATCCTGAAAAAAATATTACTAATCAAAGTACAGCTTTAATAAATAAAGGATTTTATCGTATGATTGTTAGAATTAGTGATTTATTAACAATGCGTGTAGCTGTTCCAGAAGATGCATTACAAGATTCTGGTCATGAAAAAAGTAATCGAGCATTAATGAGAGAGTTAGTTGAAATTGTTTGCCCACAAGTACTTTTTTCATGTTTACGACCAGCAATACCAAATTTACAAAAAATTGAAGAATTATTATTAAAAATTGATGAACAACCAATTTATACAAGATATAAAATTGGAGTATTATTATGTAAAGAAAATCAAAGTACTGAAGAAGAAATGTATAATAATGAAAAATCAACACCAGCATTTGAAGAATTTTTAGAATTTTTAGGTACACGTGTTAGACTAAAAGGTTTTGATCAATATAAAGGTGGTCTTGATACAAAAGCTGACACCACAGGTACTCATTCAATTTATACAGAATATCAAGCTCATGAAATAATGTTTCATATATCAACAATGTTACCATTTACACCAAATAATAAACAACAATTATTAAGAAAAAGACATATTGGTAATGATATGGTAACAATAATATTTCAAGAACCTGGTGCATTACCATTTTCTCCTATAACTGTTCGATCACATTTTCAACATGTTTTTATTATTGTTCGTGTAAATAATCCATGTACAGATAATGTATCATATACTATTGCTATATCAAGAGCAAAAGATGTTCCTACATTTGGACCTGTTATACCATCTAATGCAACATTTGGTAAAAGTACTGAATTTCATGATTTTTTAATAACAAAAATTATAAATGCTGAAAATGCTGTACATAGATCAAAAAAATTTGCTGCTATGGCAGCACGTGCAAGAAGAGAATCATTAAAAGATTTAGCTGAAAATTATGTTGCTGGTCATCCAAATGAAGTACCTAGTAGAATAGCATCTAGATTTCTTGGTGGAAGTGTTAAGAGAAAAGAAAGACCAATACCAAAACCAATTGTAGATTCTAATTTACGTGGAGCAATATCATGGCTGGTAGAAGTTTATGATTATTCTCTTAATCAACGGGTACAATGTGTATTAGGTGTTTCAGCTGAAAGTATTGTACTTTTAGAAATACCAACAGGTGATTGTTTATTTTTTACACCAACACATTCTGTATTAGGATGGGCAACAATAGAAACAGGAATTAAAATGTATTATGATCATGGTGAAATGTTATTATTTAGAGTAATTAGTAGTGATGGTTTTGAAAGAGAATCAAGTGTATTATTAAAAAGATTAGGATCTGTTACTAATGGTGATGAAGCAAAAGAAATGATTTTAAGAAGATCAAAATTATCAGAAGCATTAGGATTTCATATTCAAGATGAAGGTGTTGTAACTGATGTTGAAATGTATCATCCAGCTTGGAAAGCTGGTCTTAGACAAGGATCTAGAATTGTAGAAATAGATAACATATCTGTATCAACAATGTCACTTGATCAAATGTTTTCATTACTTACTGAAAATATAACAAATCGTGTTATGATTATTGCTCCATCAAGTGATGGTTCTCCAAGAAGAGGATGTGAAGATCCAAATTGCCCAGCTGTTAAAGGACAAGATGCATTAATATTAACACCAGAAACATTTGCTAAACAACCACTAACTTATCAAGAAATGTTTAGAATTAAAAATAAAGAACTTCCTCATTCTCCTCATAGTAGTCCATCAAATAGTTTTGATGAAAGATTGGCAACAATTCGATCATCAAATAGTCATCTAAATCAAGAAGGAAATTCAATGTGGACAAAAGATCGTTCAATTTCACTTAATGAATATTCTGAAAATAGTTTATTAACATTAAATATGCCACCAAGGTCTCCTTCTCTTAATCCAACTAATACAATTATTCCAGAAAGACCAAATTGTGTTGGTCAATGTAATAATCCATTGGCTAGAACATTGTCAGATGAATTGCTTATAAATAATCACGTAGCTTTAAATTCTCCTAACAATGTAGGAGTTATGTCGATTCGAAATAGTTTAGAAGGTATTCATTCTTTAGGTTCACCTAGTGATATTTTACCTGGAGGTATTCCTATGAATACAGTAGAATTCCAGCAACGTTGTTATTTAAGACTTCAAAGATTAATAAAAGAAAGAAAAGAGCAAGATGCATTAATAGAAAAACTTAAAACTGAATTAATTACAGTAAGTATATTTTAATAATTTTTAAAAAATAATATTACTTTTTTTTTTAGGAAAAACAGCAACATGAAGAGACAAAGCATCGTTTAACAATCCTTCAAACAATTTGTGATGGAGCACAATTAACAATTCCCGAAACAGATGCAGAATTATAATTTATGTACTACAAAATTAATAAAAAAAAAAAAAGAAATTAATATATCATATATGAATTAAGAGTTAAATATATATATTTTTTTGTTAACAAAGAAAGACTGTAATAAATTGAGAATTTTTTTTTGTACAGTAAAATTTTTATTAATTCATTAAAATTCTTGTTGTGAAAGATGTCTCCAAAAATCTGTTTCTTCTTTTTTAAGTGGTATTTTATTTTGACTACTATCAATTTCATCTTTTATAAAATATAAAGAATTTAGTGCTGAATTAGTTAACTCTGATTGATTTGATATAAAATTATTTGATTCTATAAAATCACCATTAAAACATCTTTCATCAATAGATGAATCAAAAAGAAATGTATTTTTTGATATTGTTTCATCTACACACTTTGTTTGAAAATTATTTGGTTTGTTAAAATTGAATATATGAATATTTTTATCATTATCATCAAAAAAATGTTTTGAATAATTAAAATTTTTTATATTAATTGTTTCATTTTTATCAATAATAATTGAGTCTGTATTCATTTTAGAAAAATCTTTTACAAATTGAGAATTTTGAAATATGCTATTTATTGATGTTGAGGAACGTTGAGATAAAGATCTCATTCTACGTGACTTTCTAAGATCTTCACCAAATTTACATACTTGTGAAAAACAACGTACACGTGGTGGTTCCAAACTAAGTTTTTCATCAAAACGACAAAGTTTTAACAATTCATCATCATCAGTATAAGTATCATTAAAATTAAAATTTCTAAAATAATTTCTTTTTATAAAAAAAGTTTTGATAAAATTAATGCTTACGTCATAAATGTATAGGCATTTTCAGGAATATCTTTAACAGAAAATGGCATATCACCTTTATAATATTTACTTCTATAAAAATAAAAAAATAATTTATATTAAAACATATATATATATATATAATATTTTTAGAAATATCGTATAATAATAAAACGGTAAAATATAAATCGGTATTGTGTTAATAAAAAATGGGAAATAGCATTCATAGAATTAACATTTATATAGTATATATTGTTATTAATCAAAGTAAGTATTATAATAATGTTGAATGGCATTTTGCGCCAGACCAACAAACCGTATAAACTATTCATGTACATTTCTCGGCTTTATCTACTACTAACCACTAAATTATATTAATGGTAAAAGATATAAAAAGTTATACAATCATTTTCATAAGGTCATATTTATAAATAAAGACAAAAAATGAATAATAATTTTATAAAAAAAAAAAACTTTATTAAAAATTACTACACAATAATGAAAATATTTTATATATATATATATATAATAAATATTATGGTATTATTATAAGTATAAAATTTAAAGGATAAAAATAATTTATTTGTTTATATACATAAATTATTTATATCTTAATAATATAAAATTTTTTAGTCCATTATCAAATATTGTTTCTATAAAGAATTTATTATGAATTTAAAAGAATGATTTTGATAAAAAAAAAAAAAAATCTTTCTATGATTGAGCCGCGACTTTATTTGATTTTTATATACATAAATATAAATGTATTAAACTATCTAATAAAGTATTTGATTTTATCAATAAAATTTATTATATCAAAAAGAAAAAGGTAACATTTAAAATTTTTGTTACAACTATTTAATAATATATATATTTATCTACTATTTATAAATATTATACTTTATTAAAAAAACATTTAATTGAAGAAAATATGTTTAAAGCTATTGTTACAGATATTGAAGGAACAACAACAAGTATTTCTTTTGTTAAAGTATGTTTTATAAGTATAAATAATTTATTTTTGTTATATTTTCTATTACTTTAGGATGTATTATTTCCTTATGCTTCAAACAACGTCAATAACTTTTTGCAACGTTTTTGGTATGATAAATATTTTGAAGAAATTAAAAATAAATTAATTAAATTAAGTAATGATGAAGGTGAAATTGATAGTGAAATAATAAAAAATGTAAAGAATGTTGATGATTTGTGTAAAAATATTAAAAGATGGATTCATTTAGATAAAAAATTAACTCCATTAAAAGAACTACAAGGTTTAATGTGGGAAGAAGCTTATAAAAATGGTTCAATAAAAGGTCATATTTATGATGATGTTCTTCCTGTTTTAGAAAAATTAAAAAAGAAAGGAATTAAACTTTATGTTTATAGTAGTGGATCAATTAAGGCTCAAAAATTAATTTATGGATATTCTGAGAAGGGAGATTTAACAAAATTATTTGACAATTACTTTGATACAAATATTGGTCATAAAATAGATTCTTTATCATATAAAAAAATTGCGGAAATAATTTCATTACATCCTTCAGATATTTTATTTCTAACAGATGTTGATAAAGAAGCTTTTGCTGCATCTGATGCTGGTTTTCAAGTAAAAATTCTTCAACGCCCCGGAAATGCTTCATTGTCACAAGAAGCTATTGATAAATTTGAAATAATTAATTCTTTTGATAAAATTAATTTTTAAATTTTCTTATTTATATAAAATGCATGATTTATAAGCTTAACACGCATCATAAATATCTTATTTACAAAAGGACTATTTTTATAACTTAAATTTTTAAAAGAAAATATTTGTTTCATTAATAATAAATAAATAGATAATTTTATAGTAATGACAATTGTAAATGATGTAAAATTTAAAAAAAAATGTTCTTAATATTTATAGTAATTAATTTTTAATGAAATATTTTAACAATTTGTTAAAAGATAAAATTTTCCTATATTTTTCACATTTAAAAAATTTTTTAAAATGAAAATATTTTTATTAATATTTTGTTTATGTTTATTTGAAAAAATATTGTCAATTGATGATGGTACTGATAGGTGTTTAGAACCATTAGATTCTGGACCTTGTCAATATTATACAACTAAATGGTTTTTTGATTCTAAAGATGAAACATGTAAAGAATTTTATTATGGTGGATGTTTAGGATCTAGAAATAGATTTGATAATAAGCAACAATGTATAAAACAATGTTTATACAAAGAACATAATCCAGTTTCTATTCCTGGTTTGTTACAATATTTTATTATAATAATGTTTTTAGATTTATGTTTATTGGATCATGATCCAGCTCATTGCCCTGATGATCGTATTGGCCAATGGTGGTATTATTTTAATGCTAATACAGGTGATTGTGAAAAATTTTATTATTATGGTTGTGGTGGTAATAATAATAAATTTTATTCTCTTTATCAGTGTCGAAAAGTTTGTGGTGAAAGATTAGCACCTCAAATTGCTTGTGATAAATGTGATGTTAGAACATCATTTTGTAAACAACATACAAAATTTAATTATACATGTGAATGTTTACCTGGATATGAAAAAGATATTTATGGAAATTGTAATGATATTGATGAATGTCGAAATGGTGATAATAATTGTCATGTTGATGCTTGGTGTACAAATGTTTTAGGATCTTTTAGTTGTTCATGTAAAGCAGGTTATGTAGGTGATGGTAAAAATGAATGTATTTTTGTTGGATTAGGTAAAAGTACTAATGATTGTTCAGAATGTTCAGAATATGCTACTTGTAGTCAAGGTGTTTGCCAATGTAAAAAAGGATATCAAGGTGATGGTTTTACATGTGAAGGTAATATATATAATATTTTTTTTTATAAATAAATTTATATTAAAGATGTTAATGAATGTTATTCCACTCCATATCCATGTGACAGAAATGCAGAATGTAAAAATACTAATGGATCATTTATATGTGAATGTCTTAAAGATTATGCTGGAAATGGTTATTATTGTACTCAAGATAAAAGATCATGTTTAGATAAATTTAATGAAGGATATTCTAAACAATGTGGAAATGAAAATTGGAGAGAAAATTATTATTATGATCATAATTCAAAAAGATGTACTTTATTTTGGTATGATGGATGTAAAGAAACTTCAAGAAATATATTTAATGATTTAAATACTTGTGAAAAGATGTGTGAAGAAAGTCATGTATTAGCTAGATCACGTAAGTTTATATCTTTTTCTTTAAAAAAATTATCCTTTTTTTTATGCATTTTATATATTTGTATCAAATAATGTAACCAATTTTATTAGTTGAATTTTAAATTTATGCTTGCTTTCTTTTATTAAAATAATAATTATATTTCTAATAATATTATAATAGCTATTGAATATTAACAAAAGTAAATTGTTTTCTTAATATACTATAAAAGCATATTAAATTAATAGCTATTTTGCTTGGATAAGCATATAAAAGTTAACTTTTCTTTTTAAGTTAACTCTCTTTAATATTTTCTTTTCATGATAATAAATAATAGTTTTAATATAAGAAAAGTATTAACTATAATTATATATTATTATTATTTTATATTCTTTTTAAGAATATAATATTAAAAATATATAATTTTAAACCATATATTAAATATTTTTTATCCCTTTGATTCTTTTTATAGAATATTATATATATTTTTAGGAATTTAAACTTAACTTAAAAGAAAAATTATAATATATATATATATCTATTGTTAACCAATTTTTTTTTAAATACCAACTCTTTTATGTTCCCATGAGATTTATATAAGAATGCCATATTATTTAGTATAAGATTGCCCCTTTTATCAAAGTGTTTCATTTAAGATTTTTAAATAGAGATAGAATATATGTTATTTCAAAAAATCAGAACAACATATATAAATAAACATAATATTCTTAAAAATTCGTTACAACTTAAATAATTGCAATGATATTGTTTAGTACATTTATGTCTATATATATATATATATTTATATAAATATATATTTTATTCTTTTTAATCCATTAAAATTATTTTAAATCATATTTATTTTTTTTTAATTTTACTGCAGTAATAAAAATTTTATTATCCTATTTTTAGTTTTAAAAAAATTCCAAATGCTTCTGAGATGACAAAAGTATGGTCATTTCTATAATTATTGTATGCTTATGCTTTATAACTGATAATTTAATATATTCCTATTATATAAGAAACTATAAAATTAATTTAGAAATTTGTTGGGATAAATTTGACACTAATTATAGGAATCAATGTTTATCAGGTAATGTTATTATTTATTTCATTTTTAATATAAATATAGGTAATTGGCAACAGCGTTACTATTTTGATCATGCATCATTAACATGTAAATTATTCTGGTATGATGGTTGTAAAGGAGAATCTAGGAATATGTTTGAAGATCTTTTAACATGTCAATGGTTATGTGAAGAGACACCAAAATATAAAGGTAAAGTATGTTTAGAGGAATTTGATGATAAATATAGAGAAGAATGTAATGGAGGTAATTGGATACAACAATATTATTATAATAAAAAAACAAGAAAATGTAATTCTTTTTGGTATGATGGATGTAAAGGAGATTCTCAAAATATTTTTCAAGATGAAGCTACTTGTCATGCAATGTGTGAAAAACCAGCACAAGAAGATAGTTAGTTTAAAAATAATAAATTTATTTTTATTAATTTTTTTTAGTACATTTAAATATTGTCAGTTATAAAGATAAGCATACTGCTAAAGAAGAAATTGAAAAGATGAATTTAGTTGAAAATAATATAACCAATCCATGTGATATATTTAATCCATGTCAAAATAACGGGTCATGTCTATATGATTATAAAAAACAAATATCATACTGTAAATGTGCTCCTGGATTTACTAATGAAAATTGTACAGATGTTAGCGGTATGTCTTTTTTTTTTTTTTGTTTTAATATTATTTTTTTTTTAATAGAATTTGATCCATGTTTAACTAATCCTTGTCAAAATGGTGGAACATGTGAAAAAACAAATAAAACAAAGTCTAGTTATGAATGTTTATGTCCAAAGAGAGTTACAGGAATGAATTGTGAATTGAAACCATGTGATCCAAATCCATGTCTTAATAATGGAACATGCCGAACAACAAGAGGTTCAAATACATTTTTCTGTGACTGTATAAATAATTATGGTGGTAAGATATGTGATCATAAAATAGGAGGAACAAAAGAAGAGGAATATGGAAAAAATGTAAAATTAATTAGTTCTGGGAACATTGAATGGGTAGAGGAAATGAAAAAACAATTTGCTAAAAATAAATCAAAAAATAATTTAACGGGACCATTAGCTGATGAACCGGAAAAAGAAGAGACTATTGAAGCCTCACATGCAACAATATCCGGTCCAGCTGCACAAGTGGGAGGAAAAGATGGTGGAGGATTAACAAAATCATCTTCATCAAAACAAACTTTTCAAGCTTTACCAATTTTAATAGTATTTTCTATATCTCTTTTACATATCTTTACTTCTTCTTTTTATATATCCTATTGTTAATCATTAACGGAATCATTAATTAGAATTATAGATGAAAAAAATTAAGTTTTATTTTTTCAACTAAAATATTTACTGATTAACATTTTTAAAATTTTATAAATAAGAAATATGGGCTTAATTTTTTTATTTTATTTTATTATTCAATTGAAGGCCGTACTATATATATATTGTTTTATAAAATAAAGTAACAAAAATTTACAATTTATACTTTTTTATAATTTTTAATTTCATTAACCTTCAATATTATAATTGAATTTTAAAGAAAAAAAAAGTTATTTACAATTTTTACAATAATACTTGTTTACATTCAAATTATTTTCTTTTAACATATGAATTAAATTTTTAGTAAAAGGTAAATGAGTTTCAATGAATATACATGTAAGGAAGTTAATAATTTTATTAATGTCATTCAAACGACAACATACTTTTATACTTTACTTTTATTATCACAATTACTTTATTTGAAAAAAGAAGTATTTTATTATTATAAATAAAAGTTTTATTTAGGTAAAATTGACTGAATGTTTACCATTTTAATGTTAAATAATTCTTTTGTATTATTTATATATAATGTAGAATATTTAATTTATAATATTAAAATATTTTATGTTCTTTTACCTGAATATAGTAGAAAAATAAATTTCATTTAAAATTAAAATGAAGTACTTTATTATTATTATCATTATTATATATATATATATATATTGTTATTATTAAATAAAATACATTATTATAGAATAATTTATCTGTGTGTTGTTATTATTTTGATACATCAAAATAATATTACAACAATAATGTCGGGTGGCAGGAAATTTATATATTGTTTCTCTATTTTATCAAAAGACAATTATATTTGTTTATTGATATTATCATCTATTTTTCTTCTTTATTTTTATATTATCCATTCTTTAAAAATATCATCTTTTAATATTTTTTTTTTAATTTTTGTTATATTATTATTTAAAAAAACCAATCTATTAAAAAATTATTTATAAGATTTTAAAAAAAAAAAATTTTAAAAAATTGGTTTAATAATTATTTTATTAATGATGCATAATTATAATATTGTTATTATTTAGGGAAAAAAATTAATTATAATGTTAAACTAGAATTTCTTTTTCATTTTTTTAATAAATTTGATATATAATTAATTTTTGTGCTCATAAAATAATGAGTGTAAATATTCTGCCATAAAAATATTTTTTAATTTTTTTCGTTATTTATTAGATGTACATTAGAAATATAGATGATAATTATTTCATGTTATAAAATATTTTATCAAAAACAATGATTTTTTTAAATAATATTTTTCATTTTAAATAAAAAGTATATTTAGATAGGTAATGTGGTTTGTTTTTTATATTTTGACTTTAAAAAATTATTTAATACATAATAGATGATTGTTAAGTATTTTGTATCATTATTATTTTATTCTTGTTTATTGTGATTTAATAAATAAAATATTAATATTAAATATAATTTATAGTATGGTTGGTCAAGTTCAACAACGTAATTATTCTACTAAACCTAACATTATTGATAAAATTCGTTCTAAATTAAACATTAAAAATGATAATTTTAAAAAATTTCTTTCTGAATTGTTTGGAACATTTTTATTAGTTTTTATTGGAACATCTGTATGTGCACAATTTATTCTTTCAAATCCTGGAAATGTTGAACATTTACAAATAAAACATACATGGATTCAAATTACTATTGGATGGGGACTTGCTTTGGCTTTCAGTGTTTATGCAACATATAGAATTAGTGGTGGCCATTTAAATCCAGGTAAAAAAAAAATTTCATTTAGTAATATAATTTTTTAGCTGTATCATTTGCAATGTTAACTCTTGGAAAAATTAATCCTATAATTTTTATTGTTTATTGTATTGCTCAATTTATTGGAGCTTTTATTGGTGCAGCTTGTACTTATCTTGTTCACTGGGGTAAATCTAATTAACATTATAACTAATTTTATAATATTTTAGATAAAATTTCATCTCTTGGACCAAATACTTATCTTTATAATAATCTCCATGTAATAAAAGATCTATCAACAGATACTGTTATAAGAAGTATTGAAATACCAAATTCTATTTCAACAGCTGGAATATTTACATCATTTTTAGCACCACATTTATCATTTTTTGGAGCTTTTGTTGATCAATTTTTTGGATCAGCAATTTTAATTTCATGTATTTGTATAATTATTGAAGGAAGAAATAGAATTCCTAGTTCAACTCAACCATTACTTATTGGACTTTCTCTTGTAATGATTGGATGTGCATTTGGATATAATCTTGGTTATCCAATAAATCCAGCTCGCGATTTTGGACCACGTCTTTTTGCATGGATTGTTGGATATGAAAATGTTTTTGGACAAGGTGATTATTATTTCTGGATTCCAATTATTGCACCATTTCTTGGAGCATTTTTTGGTGCATGGATTTATTATTTGTTTGTTGGATTATACTTACCAGAACAAGAAAGATATGTTGAAGTTCCAATGACTATTGTTAAAAGTGTTAAAACTATTCAATCAGAAGATACATTACCATTAACATCAGCTTAATTTTTTTACACATAATTTCATATTAAACATTTTTAAAAAGAAAAAAAATTTTTTTTTTTTGTGATTATACAACAATAATAAAAATTTTTCTTTTAATACAATTAATATATTTTTTATTAAATATAATACATAATAAAAATATTTAAGCCATTTTAATAATATTTCAAAATATTTTTTTAATAACATTAAAATGTTTTAAAAAAAAAAATTAATTTGTTCTAAAAATATATTAATATCACATGGTATCTATTAATAAAATGTTTCATTTTCTTTAAAATGATATAATAAATATAATAATAATAATAATAATTCAATACTTTTAACAAATTATTGTAAAAAATTTAGTCAGCCGTTAATTTCTTATCTTTATTAAAATATTGCACTATAATGTATCAGAATGTTATTTTTTTTAAAGTTATCTTTATTATTATTGCTGCGAAAATATTTTTCTTTTAGTTTTATTGATATATTATCATTTTATAAACCTAATACTTAATATAATTATATAAAAAAATTGTATATATTATATATATATATATATAATAGTATTCTTTAAAATTGTTTAAAATTAAAATTAATTATAACTAAAAAATAAATGATAATAATAGTGTCTCGACATTTAGAATATCAGGTAAAATAATTTCATAAAGAATAAATAACTTTAAAATCTTTTTTCTATGCTTATCAAGTTAAAAATAATAATGTAAATATATCTATGTTTATCTCCCAATGGTCACACAAATCTTTAAAGAAATGTAATGGAATAAAACAATGGTTGTTGTGTGGGCATAAAATATAATCAGATAAATTTGTAACACGACAAACGTTAAAAATTTTTCCTTTAATTGTTACAACTTAATATTATGTATTGTTAGTTAGTTCTTTAATTTTTTATTTAAAAACAAAAAAAAATTTAATTAATAAAAGTTTTTTTTTTTTTTAATTTAAAACTTTACAATAATTTTTATGGTAAGCAAGTTTATGTAAAAGTTGAATTTTTTTATATTATTCTATTAACTATATAAATTTTTTATTTATTCAAAATTATTAATCTATATTTTTATTAAAAATAATGGGATAGAATATAAAGTTTTTTTTTTCTTTTTAAAAATTTTGTTTTCATTGTACAACTTTGATTATCCGAAATTCCCATTGGTATTTTTTTTATATGTTTCATTTATAATATTTAATATATGTTTTTGTTATTAGACTATAATAACTTTCATATCACTGTTTTTTTTATATATATATTTTAATTTTGTTATTTTAAATGTTTTAAGTTAAAAAATAAGATTTAAAAAAAATGATTTAAAAGGGAAATAAAAAAAATAATGATACAGTTAAACAATAAAGTATAACATATTCTTGTTTAATTTTAATTTATAAGATAATTTTTATAACTATTAAAATAAATTAGTAATAAAATAAATCATTTAAGTGATCATTTTAAATAGCTTTACTTTATAAAAATTTAGCCATTCGAAATAATATTTCTGTTATTATATGTAAGGAAAATCTTTTCTTTTTTTAAAATTAAATATATAATATCAAATATTTTGTTTATTTTTATGTTAAAATTTTCTATGGTATCATTTATGAGGGTGTGCCATAGAATCACAATAAAAAAAAACAATTCCCAAAACTTTAATTTGTTATCTATCCATCAATATGAACATCAATTTCCAAAATTTTATGCATCAATACTATATATTTTATTAAAAGCTAGATATTATTTTATTTGACATATAAAATTATCTCAATAATTTCATTTATTCATGTGCATATTTGTACTTACAAAATTTACTGCTTCATTTATTAATTTTTAGTATTGTTGAATTTTTAAAAATAATAATTTATATATTACATATTTTTTTTTATCTTAACCAAGTAATGATAATTTTTTAAAGTTTATGATGATTTTTATAAAATATTTTTTAAAAAATTAATTATTTTATATTATTATAATAACTTGTGAAATAATCATTTATATTGTATAAAAGTTTAACGATTTTTTTTGATATATATAAAAAAACAACATAACATTATGGCAAAAATAAATTTATTCAGACAATGATTTAAGTTATATAAACAAAATTAATTTTTTTTTTATCTTTTTTGAATTACAACATAGCTTTATATATATTTATTTATTTCATACAAAATTTTAACTTTTAGAAATTCCCACTATTATAATATTTCAAAAAAATTTTCATTTATTTTATATTATTATACTTAGAAGTATTTTATTTTTATCAATTTTATAAAAATTAAAGTTATTCAATATTATTAATAAAAAAATTTTTTTTAAATCATATATATTTTTTATTGTTGTTCATATTATATTATTTCGTTTTTTAAGACATGGGCAATGCAGAATCTTCACAAACTAAAATTGACAATAAAATAATTCAACAAAAAAAATCAAAAGCAAAAAGTGTTACTATAGGAAAATGTGAGACAACAAAAATTTCAAATGATCGTAAGAGATCTAGCTCATTCAATGAAGTTGATATCGAAGCTAGTAAAAATAAAATGATACAAAAACAAAACTTGTAAGTCAATATTATTAAAAACAAATTATATTTATAATTATTAAGATGTTTACATAGAAATTCAGTTTCATTTAACTCTCATATTGAAAAATTACCTATAACAAGAGTTAGTAGAAGAGCTAAATCATTTAGAGTAGGACAAGGTAATACAGGAAGTTTTACTTTACGAAATCATTTTGGGCCAGCTGCTGAATTAACAACAATACAAAAAAAAATTATTCATGTGACATTGTCAAATGTTGATGTTTCAAATTTATATTTATTTGGACATTTAGTTTTTTCAACAATTTTTTCTAGAGATAAAAAATTATTACAAGTTATAGGATTAGAAAATTTTCAAAATTCTAATAACAATGTATGGGAACAGCATATTAATTTTAAGTTACATATTCAGGTAATATTATTTATTTTGAAATATTATATAAAACAAAAATATTTTTTATTATATGTTTTAATATATTATGTTTTTTTTTTAAAAACATAAATCAAAATATAAAAATAAAATTATTGTTGTAATCCCTTGATAATATTATTTATTAACTTTTTATGTTATTAATTTTTAGCATTTCTGTGAAACATTATTAGAATGTGTTGAACATATATATGATAATTCATCAGTTCTCGATCGTTTAAGAGAATTTGGTGCTTCTTATGCATTAAATCAAAATGCATTTAAAGGGATACCAATGAATTTTTGGGATAGATTACAAGCTGCCATATTTAATGCTGCAAGAGAATTAAAATATTTTGACGGGCGTATGATGGAAGTATCATTATTAAGTGACAATGTAAGGAAATAAGATATTATACATATTTTTTTACCACGAAACTTACAATTTTAGGATCAGATTACAAATGAAATAATAAAAGACAAAAGTATTTCACCAAATATCTCAATATCTTCTGCTACCTCAAATTTTAATTATAAAACAATTGAAATAAATAGTGATACAACATCCACACATTCATCTTCTGACATTCCACCACTATCACCATACCAAAAAACGACAAAAAATTTATATTCACAATGTGGTAGCATATTATCAAATAATAGATTAAGTTTTAAAAAAAAAACAAAAATGTCTTCTTCTTTACTATTAAATAATTCATCAGGACCATCATTAAATATTACAGATAGATTTTCACCAGAAAAAAATTTTAATGGAAATGATTCAATAAAAAAATACTTTAAATATTCTCCATTATCAAGTTCTATTTGTCCTCTTAAAGCACAAGCATGGGGATGTTTTTCATTATTTCTCGCTGAACAAATTAGATTTGGTTATGAGTTAGAAGTAATTTTACAAGATGAAATGAAACGTCTAGGTTTAAAAGATGTTGTGATTGAAGATTCTATTATGAACCGAAACTCACATTCACCAAAACAAAAAACACCGTTTTATACAGTTTCTTGTTAACTTTTGTTATTATTATGTATATATATTATTAAATTATTTTTAAATAAAATAAAAACTAAATTAAGTAAATTTCCTAACTGGTAAAAAAAAGATTATACTATAGATGTTGTATTTTTGCACAATTTTATTTTAAAATTTAATTTCCTATTTTTTTTTCAATTATAATAAATTTTAACAAAAAAAAAATAAATTATAGAAACAAAAGATTTCTTATATCTTTTTTATTGTCTGAATGTGCGCTCTAAATTCAAAACTACAAAGCGGTTTTTGTGATACGGTTTTAAATTTTTAAACTTTATGTTTACTATCTTTGTACGACCTCTAACTATTTAAAAATATAATACTTACTTCAGTAATGTTCATCATTGTAATTCTTAAAATGTTTTTCATTTCACAATGTGGTTAGAAAATACTCATTTGTTTTTTAGTAGAATTTTAAAATAAATAAAAAATTTAGTTATTTAATCATATTTTTAAACTTTTATTATTTTATTTGATATTTAAAAATAATGATGTACAGATATATTATATCATTTCAACAAATGTATGAAAAAATATGATTATGTAAGGTGATTCTAAAGTTATAATTTTATTCTAATCATAACAAACTTTAATATATTTTAAATCTTTCTTCTTTTTTTTTTTAAAAATGATTAATAATTTTTTTGTTTATTGTTATCATAATCAAAAATCTTTTTTTGTCATTTGTTTTTCTTTTTAATTTCATTTTTTTTATCAATTGCTTTTTATTACGCATGTTTTTTTATTTGTTCATTTTATGTTTACTTTATTATATAGTTATAACAGTTTTTAGTATAAGTAAATGTTACTTTTTGACAAACCAATTTTTATATATATTAAAATATTGTATATTATAATTTATAAAAGATTTAGTATCCAAAATATTTGTTTAAACAATATTTTGTATAAATTTTTCACTTATATTATACATATTTTTATATATACATTAAAAAAATTAATGTCAACTATGTTTGACATTATCAAAACATTTTTAACTTCAGTGCAAATCAGTTGCAGCTAATCATCTCATAAAAATTTTGTAAATGTTAACTTCATTTAATGATTATTTTTTTAACATAAAATAATATTAATAAAATAGTATTTTAATAAAAGAAATTTAAAAATTTTTATTTTAATCATCTTACAATACTTATTAGTTAAAAATGAGTATTAAAATGCAAATTAAATAATATTTGATAATAATACTTAATTAATATATACCATCTTTCATTACAATACATATTTTCAAAAAGTAAATTAATTTTGAAATATAACAATTAAAATAATAGCCAACAATATTCATTGAAAAAATCAGAGACTTCAAAATTAATATTTTTAAAGAATCTTTTTAAGTATGATTCAGGAAACAAATATCTATTTTAATCTGAAACTACAGAAATATAATTTTGATTCACAAAACTTATTAAAAATTTTCTAAAAATAAGTCATTTATAAAAAGTCATCTTATAATTCGATTTTTAGGGATGAAAATTTTTCATAAAATTATACATGAACATATAAAAATTACTCTCTCGCTCATATAAAAATATTTTTTTTTCAAATACTGAAATTTTTTTTTGATAAGGCTAAAAAAATTATTTGATACATATTATTTTTTATGGCTGCAAGTAATTTATTTTTTCTGTGTTTTCGAAAGAGTACTACAAAATGAATAATTTATAGTTATCTTCAACTTTTTTTCAAACTTTTATGTATTTTTCAAACTGTAATTTACATATACAATTATATTGTATATTATATAACAAAAATTTGCTTTAAATCTTTTTTAAATCAAAACCGATAAAATGTTTTATAATGAATTTTTTTTTTCAAAAAGTTTCTTTTAAATTATGATTTCTTAAATTGGAAATTGAATTTTTAAAAAAAAAAAACTTTTTAAAATGACGGTAAAATGTTTCTAGTTTTTATCTTAAGAATAAATAGTTTATTTCTCGTGAAACATATTTTGTATAAAAAAAAAACAACAAAAACTACATAATTTATTTTTCTATTATCATGTAAACTGGATGGAATTTTTAACGTTTCTTAAATATTTAAAATATTTTGATTTACATTTAAACATAAAAAAAAATTAAATTATAAGAGAGATAAATCTACTATTGATATATATAATCTTCTTGGATAACAAGCAGAAAAGTACTTAAAGTCTTATTTATATTTCTCTAACACATTACCATAAGAATTTTTATAAAAAAATTATTACACTTTTTTATCTTAAAAAAAGTTATTAAAAATTAAAAAAATTTTTAGAATTTATTCCTCGTTTAAATATATAAATATTTATTACAAATATTTTTAACAAGGAAAATGTAATTATCTAAATTTCTAATATCAAATCATTTTATGGCATATTATTACGGACCTTACATTCTTTAAAAAGATCATGATATGCCGAACAAACATTGATGTCAGAAGCACTTCTTGAACTGAAAAAATATATAAAAATATGTTATAAATTAGAAAAAATAATTTACCATTCAAAGAATTGACGATATTCAAATTCACAGGGGTTTTGATAATTTTGAGAAGGTTGTTGATTATTAACTGGAGTTTGAGCAGATGATGATTGAACATTATCATGTGAATTTCCAGATCCAGTTATCATATTACCAACAACGTGTCCTATGCTACTTCCAATAGCTACACCACCTGCAGTAGCAGCCATTTGGGCCATAAGACCTGGTTGCTTTGGAGCAGCAGCACCAGCCATTGGTGATGCCATTGGAGCTGGTGGAGCTGAATAATTGTGGGTTGGAGCGGCAGCTGCAGGTCTTGGAGCTGGTGATGATCGACGGACTGGTCCACTTGAAGCTGGAGAAGCAGTTCTTCTACGTACCATTATATGCAAAAATAAACTAAAACATAATAATTATAATAACAAATATATATATATTGAATGAAAAAATAAAAAAAAGTAATTTACTTTAAAAATATAAATGAATCATAAATTCATTTCAAAATTAAGAATTAAATATTATCACGTGAAGCAAATTGTTAAATAGGGAAAATTAACTAAGAAATAGGTTAGACTTTCAACGCGATTGTCCGTTTTTTGCATCGTTAATAATTGGAATATTATGTACCAAAATTTATTATATTAGTTTAAAATTGCTATAAATTGATTGTATTTTAAAATAGATAAGTAATATAAATGTAAAATGAGTATAATAGTATTGCAATATACAACCTTTTTTAAGCTGATTTTAATCATAATAATTTAAAAAATAAATTTTAACGATCAATTAAAAACGTTATTATTTAAATTAAAAATACTTAATGTAATTGAAGTTATGTAATATTTTAATTAATATAAAAATTTTTATCAAACTAAATTTTTTAAATAAACTATTTCTATATTTTTTTATTGTAAAAATAAAATTTTATAAGAAATATGTCATTTTTGTTAAAAAAATAAATTATTACACATACAATTTGAGCAATCCATCATAGGGGATTATCACTTGTAAAATTTTACCTATTAATTATAAATTGTATAATAATAACATTTTATTTAAAATTACATTTAATATTTAAATAACTTTTTATTTATTAAATTCTATCATTTGAATGATTACTGATAACCATATTTTCTGCATTATCAACAGTACAATTTTCAATCACATCTTTTTTATTGGAATCTTCTTTCTTCATACTGTTTTTATATATGTAACTATTTTTTCAATGTTGTCTTCTTAGTTTTATTGACTTTTATTTCTTTCCAATGTTTAGAATTTTTATAATGACGTATTTTTCAATTTTATATTTTGTAATATTCTAAGTTTTTTTTTGTTGTTGTCCTTTTTCTAATCTTCTTATTTTTTTATTTCGTTTTTGATTGTATAATTTTCTAAGTCTTTCTTATATTTGTCTTGTAAAAAAAAAATTTTTTTATTTAAAAATAATTTATTAAATATAATAAAAGATAATCTTATATACAGAGATTCGGATGATTCATTTTTGTAAAATTTCATATATTTCTTTCTTAACTTAAAAAAAAAGTTTATTTAAATTTACAAAAGCTTTTTTAAAATTCAATATGATTATAGAATTTTTATAATGAAAAAAAAACAATAAAACATTTAGATGAATATTATATTTTATTAAAATAATAATGTTGGCTAAAAAAATTATTGTCAAAAGGATAATAGTTATAATTATTTGAAATATGTTTAAATTTTGCACTTGAAAACACTTACTCTTAAATTTTAACAATTTATTAGGATAATTGATGAATTCATTGTTGGAAATTTTTTAAAGTATTAACAGTATACTATGAAAGAATCGAATGATTTCTAATCATAAAACAACAAATACAATTTTGTTTATATTAATAATAAAGAAAAATAATTTTTTTGATAGTTTTTCTTTAGTCTTTTTTTGATTAAAATAACTTTTTTAAAGTTTTTTTTTTCTAGATTCAATTTTTATTTTTTTTAAAAAAGTAATAAACGTAATAATTAAATTTTAATTAATAAATATTTGTGTAATTATATGTTCTTAAGCAAACATTTTTTTTTGAAAATAAGAATATGTTAGTTGTTAGTATGTTTTTTGAATGGTAAAAAGTTTTAAAAAATTAAAAAATAATTATAACATTTAATTAAAAGAATAACCTAAAGTTTGGAAATATCAGACACAAGTAATTTTTATATAAGAAATAATTTATAAAAAGATTTCAATATATATCAGTAAGCATTTACATAATCTGTTGGACCTGCTGTAGCAGTTGAAGTTGCAGTTGAAGTTACAGTCGAAGTTACAGTTGAAGTTACAGTTGAAGTTTTAGTTGAAGTTTTAGTTGAAGCTTTAGTTTTATTTTTAGTTTTAGTTTTATTTTTATTTTTAGTTTTATTTTTAGTTTTAGTTTTTTTTCTAATTGTTGCAGAAGTTACTCCTCCTCCAATTGTAAAACTTCCAACCGTTGACTTTTCAGTTGTTGGTTTTATACTTGTTATAAATTGTTTAGTTGTTATAAATGTTATAGTTGTAGGGGGTACAATGATTATAGGTGATCTTGTTGTCGTAATAATTGGTATCATGGTTGTCGTAATAATTGGTCTCATGGTTGTCGTTAATATTCTTATCAAATTGTTTGTTGTTAATTCAATTGTAGGTGAAGGAGATTTTGTTGTTAATTTAATTGTAGGTGAAGGAGATTTTGTTGTTAATTTTATTCTAGGAAGATATGATTTTGTTGTTAATCTTATTCTAGGAAGATATGGTTTAGTTGTTAATCTTATTCTAGGAAGATAAGATTTGGTTGTAAATCTTATTCTAGGAAGATAAGATTTGGTTGTAAATCTTATTCTAGGAAGATAAGGTTTAGTTGTTAATTGAACTCTAGGAAGATGAGATTTTGTTTGAATGCTGTGAATAATTGGTCTTCTAGTAGTAAATATAATTCTTTTTGTTGTTTTCCTTATTATTGTATTTATTATTGGTCTACTGGTAACTTTAATAATGTTTCTTCTGGTTGGTTTTCTAATAAATAAATTACTTTTACTTCTTATACAGCTCAAATGAATATCATTTTCACTATTTTCACTTTCGTTTTCATTTAACAGTAAAGATCTTTTTATAACCTTATGAATATTGGCATATTTTGATAAATTTTCTTCCTTAGAATAAATAAAAATTACTTTTAATATATTTAAAATTATAATAAAATGTTTAAAGTTAATAAAAATCATAATTGTAAAAAAGTGAACAAAATTAATTTTTTTATTCAAGTAAACATAATTATAATGAAAATAATTATAAACTTTTATATTAAAATTATATTGAAAAAATGTTATATTAGCTGTAAAATTTTCAATATTCCTAGTGACTTAAATTAAAAGTACAAAGGTACTTTATTATAATTGTACTTTTTAAGCCATTATTTAAAAGTTAATTATATATTTAATTAATACTTATAATTTTATTAAAAAAAAAGATAACTTTATATATATTGTTTGAAATTTAAACAAATTTTATGTTATGAAATAATGTTATTCTAAATTATTATATATTTAATTGGAATTTTATATATTGTATATATTAATTTTTAGATACTAATTTTTAAATCTAATATTTTTAATTTAAAAAATTGTTTAAGTTTATTAAAATAAGTAGTAATAATTTTTAGAACAAAAAAAGATATCGCAAATGAATTGTTTTAAATTTAGAAAATTAATGAAAAAAAACGGTAATGTTGAAAAGTTAATTTATATTTTTTTTTCTTTTTTAAACAATAATTTTAAAATAATAATATTGTTTATTAATAGTCATTTCGATAATCTGTTGATCCTTGTGATACAGTTGTAGGTTGAGCAGTACCAATTGTTGGGTTAATTGAAGGTTGGGTACCTATGGCAACTGGTTTAGTTGTATTTCTTCTTGTGGTTTTCTTTTTTTTCTTCGTGGCCTTTGTTTTTTTAGTTACAACTTTTTTAGTTGTAGTTATTGGTTGTGTTGTAGTCACTGGTTGTGTTGTAGTTACTGGTGGTGAAGTTATTGGTGGTGAAGTTACTGGTGGTGAAGTTACCGGTTGTGTTGTAGTTACTGGTGGTGAAGTTACTGGTGGTGAAGTTACCGTTTGTGTTGTAGTTACTGGTGGTAAAGTTACCTGTTGTGTTGTAGTTACTGGTGGTGAAGTTACCGGTTTTCTTGTAGTTACTATTATTGGATTTGTATATGATCTTGTAGTTGTATATGGTTTACGAGGTTGTGTGTGTGTTACTACTCTTTTTGGTGTAGTGGGACGTCTTATCATATTATTTTGGACAATATCCGTTTCAGTGTCACGTTTTTTTAATATTTGTTGATTGTCATTATTAGCAAAAATGTGTTCTCTATTTATAACTAATGACAAAACAACATTAATAGATACAATTAAAAAAATTAAAATTTTAAAATAATGGAAAAACATAATTATTTCTATGAAAAATAAATGTTGTTGAGTTTTAATAATCGCTTAAATTTATATACTGCAATGAGTAAACCTTTTACTTAAATATAGTCAGTAATTTTTTCATTTAAATCATTAAGTACGTTTTTTTGTTAGTTTAATTGTTTGAAATAATTTTTTTTATATAATTTTTCAATGAACAACAAATTTTTTTACTGTTAATATATTTTTTTATATTGACTTTTTTAAAACTTTTATTAAAATTTTGAAAAAGTACTTATATTTTCATATTTGATACAATATTTTTTGTTAAATTTATATTAAATCATATGTTTTATATAATATATGTTGAAAATTTAAATATAATTTATATTTGAATTTAAATATATAATGTAAAATACAATTTGAAAAATATTTAATTTGATACAAATATTTTTTTTGTATAGTAAAAATATCAAATCATATTTAGGTGACTTTAAATAATGATTAACAAAAATGACTTTTTAACAATTAATGGAACAAAATGAAGCAAAAATTTATTGTAAATAATTTTTTATGAAACTATTTTTTACGTATACTTAATTGGTTACAAAAATAATAATATAATATTATACCGTTTGTTATATATGGTTGTGAAATAATTTTATAATTATTATGTAAAAATTTAATCATTATTCTTAGTATTTTTAAAATCTTTTACTGTTTTTAGAAAAATTCTATTTGCCTTATTATTTAGGTAAAACTTAAATATAATCATCCAGTAAAACATTAATTTAATAATAGTAAAAATATTTATTTATAAAATTAATGAAATAATAATGTAGAAAGATAAACATTGACAACGTATCATTTTTATAAAATAAATACATCCACACTTTGTTATCACCTAGTTTAAACAAATTTTTCCTATTAATCAAGCAAAATAAATAAAAAAATATCATAAAAATTTAATATTAAAAACATTTTTATTATATTATGAATAAACGCATAATATAAATTTAAGGTAATGATAAAAAACAAAAAATGAATATTATTATATATTTTATTTAATTAATTGTTTTTCATTAGTTAAATAAAGATTTATTTTACACACATAAATGAAAAGAATAAATTGTTAAAAAAATGTTATAGCAAAAAATTTTTTTTCAAAATAAAAAGCTTTAACTATATAATATAAGTAACATTTTTTTTATAGTAAAAAAATATTTCTTTAAAAAATATATTCAAAATTATATAACATTCTATTTACTAAATATTCAAAATTCTTTTCTAAATAGTAAAAATGTTGTACGTTAAAATCATTAATATTTTTATTAGTTAAATAAATTTAAAAGGTAAATATGTTAAAATTTAAATTTCAGCTGTTATATTCACAGGAAGTTTCAAATTTTAAATTAATTCTAAATTTTTAAAATATTTTTTAAGGCAATTTAATCATAGTCATCTCTTAAAACGAATTTTTACTGAACACAAATTTCTTTAGATAAAAACACAATTCGAATTGATATATGTAGTATATTTGAAATGTTCCCATACTTAAAATTATATCGTTCAAATAATTTACTTTCTGATATTACAATAAATGTTAATAATAAATCATATGCTTTGTCAAAAATAATCTTGGCCAGTCATAATCGTTTTTTTCTTGAACTTTTTAATAATGACAAAACAATAAGTAAGTGTGTTTTGATTAATTTCACATTTTTTTAGAAGACTATACACTTACAGGAGTAAGTGAAACTGATTTTGAAGTTTACCTTGATTACGTTTACAACAATGAAAATTTTGAGGTTTCTAATACAACATTTTGGAATTTATTGAATGTTTATTCTAAATTTCGTCTTCATGATTTGGAGGTAACATTTTTCCATTGGTTTAAGATCATTTTCAGATTACTTTATTGTCTTACGTTCTTCATGAATTACATCCTAAGAATTTTGTTATTCTTCTAAGAAGATCAATAGAATATGAACTGACAAATTTTCAAGATATTATTATTTCTACAATTGGGGTGAATATATTGGTAAATTTTTTTTAAAATATTTATTAATAAAAACTATTTTAGTTTGAAAATAGTAACAAAGATTATATAGCTTTTGAAGAAATGTACTTTAGAGAGGTACTGATATTAGTTAAAAAGTTAGCCTTAAAAGATAGTTTACAGGAGTCATTATTGGAAATTTCTTTGAAATGGGTTAAATTTGATATTAATATAAGAAAAAATTATTGGATCAGTATTGTTTCACTCTTAAATTGGGAAAAAATTTCAAAACAGTATATCCAAGATAAAGTTTTAATTCAGGATGACATTTTTGATTGTGATATAGTTTCAGGATATATTTTGGAAAAACTGTCTTTTATGAATGACACTCTAATAGAATATTCAGAAATATTAAAAGATTCTGTAATACCAGAAGCAAATAATACATGGAATACTGTTAATACAAAAACAAATCAAAAAAAAATATCTTTAAGTAATGAAGATATATCTAGTCAAGTTTATTTTTCTAAAGCATTAATGTGTAAGTTTTTCAATATATTATTAGTATAATAATAAATTTAGTTGGAGGATCAAAAAGAAAAAAAGATATTTATATGTTTGATTCTGATTGTCTTAGTCTTGAAAAAGTGGGTGAAACAGAACAATTTCTTCAACGTCACAGATGTGAACGAATATCCAACTATGTTTATATTTTTGGTGGTTATGATAAATTAATGGAAGGCCAAGTATCAAGCGACTTTTTGAGGTATGTAGTTTATACAAATTAATATTTAATTTTTAGATATGATATTTCAAACAAGGTAGTTACTATGCTTCCTTATAAAATGGCAGCTCCTAGATATTCTTTTGCTAGTTGTGTTATCAATGATGTACTTTTTGCTTTTGGTGGAAAACAGGGTAGTCGAACTGTTGCTGTAACTGAAAAGTAAGTTTGAAAAAAAAATTTAAATATTTATAATTTCAAATAAAAAGATTTTCATTAGAAAAAATGAGATGGGTCAAGGGTAGATGTACAGAAGCTGTGAAAGATCATGGTTTTGATGCAATTGTAGCGAGAAATGCTGTATTTTTAACGCCGGGTGGGTTATCAGCTTTAATTCGGCGTTATGATCCAAGAGAAGGTGGAATTAGTCAGTTGGAAAAAATACCTACTGGAAGGTACATGTGCGCATCATGTAAAAGTGGCGATAGTATAATAGTATGTGGAGGATATTCAAATATTTCCAGAAAAGAATGCCATCTTTACGATATTCGAAACAATAATTGGACAGCTTTAAGTCCACTTCCTGTTGCAGTCTATGGAGCTAGATCATTTTTCTACAATGACAACGTCTATGTTTTTGGTGGTGCTATTGATGGAACAAAAGGGACAAACAAAATTCAAACACTTAATATTTCCACTAACAAATGGAGTGTACTTGATATTAGAATGCAATTTTTTAATGATTCTTTTTCACTTATAACATATTAAAATGTATATCTTGAAAAATTTTGTTTTTATCAACAAAAATAAATTTGCTATGTCACTTCTTAAGACAACATTTTTTTTACTAAGTTTGTTTCATACCGAATACCTTTGGAGTTTTATATCTGTTATTTAATTATAGTTGCTTAAAGTAATTTTTTTTTATAAATTAAAAGTATGTATTGTTCAAATGTTAATTTAAATATTAAAGATCATGGAGCATTTTCAACACGTATAAACAAAACACTTCATCTTCTTTCTGGAAGTCAACGATTTCGTGTGGTAAATTTATTAAGTTAAATAAAAAAAATGTATTTTTTTAGAAAGTTACAGAAAAATTTTTGAGAGAAAAAATAATCTGTGGATTAAAAGACTGTCCAACATGTAAAGCGGCAAATATTTATTGTGATACTGATGCTGCTAAACCATGCATAGAGCCTGAATTTAATGCTGGGATCAATTCATTGGTTAAAGATCCTCATGTATTAATTTTTGATCAAGATTTATTTGTTAGTGCATATGATTTGGTTAATTTTAAAAAAATTGACAATGTCATTTTTTGCCATTCACAAATTGAAGAGTTAACAAAAATTCATCGCAAAGCTGGACGTCAAGTTATTGCAGAATGTCT
>NW_020171518.1:0-73681 GCF_001040885.1 Strongyloides ratti | reverse complement strand
AGATAGCATATAAAAATGAAATAAAAATAGTAGAAACAGTATTAAAATTATCTTTGAAATAAATATTTAATTTTAAATGTATTCTTCAATTTTTTAAACTATTGAACTTTACTTTTAACTGTTTTTACTAGTATTTATGTTAAAAATAATTTATTCACATTCTTGTAAATTTTACTTTTTTTGCTTTGATAGATATAACTATAAAAACGTATTTAAAAAAGTTTTATTTTGATATTTTAAAATATTATTATTACAAATTAATTAACAATAAATATTGTATAAAT
The DNA here is from genome assembly GCF_001040885.1 of Strongyloides ratti. Classification (NCBI taxonomy): domain Eukaryota; kingdom Metazoa; phylum Nematoda; class Chromadorea; order Rhabditida; family Strongyloididae; genus Strongyloides; species Strongyloides ratti. Next base: position 73,397 of record NW_020171518.1, on the reverse strand, counting down.
ATAAATATGTAGATTTTTTAAATATACTACATTTTGATAATGAAATTTAAGTTTTTTCTAATAGTTTTAAAAAAATTTAAAAATTTAATTTTTCATAAGTTAAAAATAATATATATACAATTATATATCTTAAAAAGATCATTATTAAAAAGTTGACTATTCATGCAGTTGATGTTTGTATATCTGTTAGACAAATTTATTTAGTATATAATAAACAAATAAATGAATAAAATTTAACATAGTTAAAAACTTTTAAAGATTCTTTGGTTTAAATAACCCAGTTTGAGGTAATTATTGAATTCTGAAGTAAATTCTTCAGCTTTCAAAATTTTGAAACGAAGCTGTAATTAACTTCTAATATTCACTTTAAAAAAGTTTGTCTTTAAGCATCTTCGATCTCTTTGTAACAGCCTTTTATTAAAAAAGTTTTCTTTTAAAAATTATTTTAATGTTAAGAAATTAAATCTTTAATTTTTAAATAGATAAACAACAACTTTGATAGGAATTTTAATAACAAATTCAATGTATTTCAATTTAAAAAAATTGAATTTTTTTAAAAAAATAGAACAAAATATTGCGATTTAATTACAAAAATATATCAATTTAATCAAGAGTTAAAAATAATCAAGTATATACAGTAAATGTTTTCTGTGAAGTTGTAAAAAAAAGTTTGAAATTTCATTTTGGTAATGTTTATGTGTCTGTTTACACAATTTAATTTAGCATATATTAAACAAGAGAGTGAAAGAAAAATAATATACTGAGAAACATTTATAGTTCCTATGGTTTATAAAACCCAGTTTGAGGTAATTATTGGATTCTGAAGTATAATCTTCAGGTTTCGAAATTTTAGAATGAAGCTATTATTAGGTTCTAATATCCTTTACTTTTAAAATTTTTTTTATAGAAAGTTTTATTTTATTATTGAGTATAGTAAATAATTTTACTTGTTAAGTAAATGTTAGTAATAAAAGTATTAAATATTTTTTACTTTTTTTATTTAATATATCAAAAAATTGTTTTATATTTTAACATTTTTTAAAAAGGTTATTAAGTTTGTAAATTCACAAATGTTAATTAAATTTCAAATACTTTTTTTTAGTTAGAAATTTTTTAATTTTCAATATTTCTATTGCTTTGATTTATTGAAATGTAATATTTAATCTGCGTGTATTAACAGCGTAATTTTTCTTCATTTAGAAGCTAATTAAAATGTAAAAATGTCTATTATATTTAATTGTTTAATTTAAATTAATATATACCATATGTTAACTTTCTAAAAAAAGGACTGCTTTTAAAATTAAAAAATGATAAAATTATTGAATAATATTAGGGGTACAAATAAAATAAAAAAAAACATTTATATTATCTAATAGTTTCAATATTGTAGTATTTAGCTGTTTTAAGTGGAGCACTATAATGACGAAAGAGAAACTGACAATAAAAAATTTAAAATGTCGGATGAAAAGAATAAGAACACTTTGAACAATAACAATGCCGTTTTAATTAATTCATACATTTCTTATACATATTGATTTATTTCTTCTTTTGCTAATAAAAAAAATTTGTTAGATAAAAATTATATTTACTATTAGGCAGTAAAGAAATTCTTAAGACACAAAGCTATATAACTACATGTGAAAAACTGTAGGACGTACAAGACTGTAAAATAAGTAAATAGGTAAAGAAAGGAGTAATCACATTTGAATTAGTATTAAAGGAAAATACTACAAATAGTGAAAAAATTAATTTTCAAAGTAATCACACATTATGAAGAATAAAATGAGCTATACGTTATACGAATTTTTCTTTCTATTTATGCTACATAATAATTCTATCTTCTTATTTTTAAAATTTGTCTAAAGCAAATTAATCATAACATTAGAAATGAATATTTATAATAGAAGAATCATACGATTAAAGATATAACATACCAAGAAGATTAAAAGTAATTTAAATAAATTATCAACCAATTTTTAGTTTGGTACAAAAATAATAGCATAAATAACAATCATAGTTTATTCATATTGTTTCTTAAAAATCATGCTGTTATATTAAATAGCTATAATATTAGAAACAGATATATATAACTTATTGTATTAAATAGTTTTTCTACTTAATTTTTGTAATTATAAATGAAATAATTTTTAAACTTTTATATTATTACATTATTCAATAAAAGTTTACAACTTAATTAAATAAAAATATAATTTTAACCAATTGTATTTAATATTACAATTTTTTTGTTCTACAACAAATGGAATGATTTAATAGCGATTACCATTTATCTTATAAAATTTATAATTAGACATCTTTAATTTTAGAGATAATGAGTAACTAATTTAAAAATTGTTTTTTATTCTCATTTTTACTATCCAAATGTTGTTTGAAAATCATATTAATAAATTTAATATTTATAATATTCAATGTATTATTTTCAGTATATACATTTTTTTTTATTTTTAAAATCTATTTAAAATCTAATATAAATAAAAATAAAATATTAAAATTAGGTTTATAACATTGACATTATAAAAATAAAAGTAAAATTTAGTTAAATCATGACAAACTTCAAAATATACAGACTGAATCTTATTAAAAATGAAAAATGCTAATATTTTTATCTAACTTTACTATTTAATAATCAATGTTTATGAAGTATTTATTATAATATTACAAAAAAATGACGCTATGTTATTATAAAAATTATTTTAAATTTTTTAACTTATAGATTAATTTTACAAGATATAAGATAACGCCTAGGTATGTTGATAATCAAAAAATTTTTAAATATTGTTCTCTTTAAAAATTTAAACTGTTCTATTTCTTTATTATCGTCATATTTTATTTTTTAAAATAAACTATTAATTATATAAATTATTAATTCAAAAAATGTTAAATGAATGTTAAGCTATAGTAGAAAAATTAAACTTGTTAACAAGAACATTCTTAAAACACAAATAAAGTTTTTACATAAAACTAATCTAGAAATGTAAACATGTAATTCAAATTTGTTGTCAACATTTTTTTGGTTGCACAAAATTTATCAAAAAAATGAATAAATTATTTATTTTATTTATATTGATGTTATTTTTGGGATAATAAAAAATGAACAATATTGTTTTACTTTTTGAAAAAAAAAATTTGCAAGCTCCAAATTTAATTGAAATTGTTTCAATGTATTTTTATATTTCTTTTTAATTATTCAAAATATAAATTTTCTATGTGTATAAGTATTTAATTAGTTTTTCTTATCCTTTCATATAATAAGAAGTTTTTCAACTTTTAAAAAAAAATTGTTATGTTCATCAGTTTGTATATTATTATGTAGAAAAAAAAAAGTATGAAACACATATGATATTGATAGTTGAAAAAAGATATATAATATTTTATTTTACAAAAATTTGTAAGATTTTTATATGTATCTTTAAAAATGTATATGTAAATTCACATTAAAAAAATTAGCATTTCTTAAAATAAGAATAAATACTATTGTTTATAATAATTTATTTGCAAATTTACTATATTAATAATAATCAAAATTACTTTTTTAAAAATATTATAAATACTATAGAATTTTATTAAAAAATATAATTTCTGCTGTTAAATTATTTAAATGGTTGTGTAATGATCATAAAATTATTTTAATGCTATGATATCAATTATTCACTAATATTAACAATCAGTGCTGTATTTGGTTTAATGGGAACAGTATTTTAAATTATATAATTCTATTTTAAAAAGCAAACCCAATGATTTTGGTAGCTATTCAAATAATATTAATTTTTAATAATTTTAATTTCTATAATTTTTTTGCAATCATTTTGTATATTTAAATTCATGAACGTAAATAAAGCATGTAATTTCTATAAAATAATATTTAATGGAAATCTCGATCTTCAATAAAAAAATTTTAATATTTGTCTTTTTTTTATTTTACCTCTTATTACATTTCTAAATTAAATTTGTTTAAATATTTGCCACGTCAGTATTTTATATTTTTTGAATTTAGTTAATTAACATTTTTTTATTATAAAACAATTGAATTTTTAACATTCATATCATTTATTTAAAATTCTTCTTATTTTAAGGTAAAAATATTATATAAATTTTCAGTTTATTCATTTATTATTGATATTTATTGTTACTGTAGAAATTGCAGTATTTTATTATATATAAAAAATTTCTTAAATATAAATATTTCTAATGTCAAATGTTATTTTATAAATGTAGACAAAGAAAGCAAAAAAATTTGTCATACTAATTAAATACAATATATTTTTTAATAATTGTAAAATGTTTATTAAAATATAATATATTTAAAATATTCAATGATTTGGTAAAAGAAAAACAAGTGTTTTTACTGAAATCTATTTAAAAAGTTGTTATCAATTAAAAATCTATAAGATTTTCTTTTGTTCAAAAAAAAATAAGAATCATGTGTTATATTTTGTTATAGTGAAATTTTTATTTCCATTTTCTTTACAAAGAAAGTATTTAGAAAATTAAACTTTATCACAGTATTAAAGTGTTAGCAAAGAAACCTCTTGCACTAATTATTATGTCATATAAAATCTAGGTTAAAAAATGAAAAAATTTAAATCTTAGCAAAAATTTAAATTTATAAGTAATATATGTTTTTTCATTTTTTTTTAATTGAAATATTGTACAAACAAATTTTAAAGAAATAAAAAGAACTGCACTTTATATCAACACTATTATATATTAAAATAAAAATATAATTGAAGTGTTTATTTTATTTTTTTTTCCTAGTTATTTATTAAATAATTTCATATATGTACATTTGTTCTTGAAATGTTTAATTTAAAAAAAATATATAGCAAATAAGTTGATAGATGAAAAAAGATATTTTACGAGGATACAAAAAAACTGAAACTTTACTTAAAATCTTTGAATTTTAACAACATAAAACATTTTATTATAAAAAAAATTAGTGTAATTTAACAAAATAGTCATTTAAAATATTTTAATATAAAACATTTGAAGTATATTTATAAAACATTTTTTATTCATCCACTTCTTGATAAGTTAATTTAACAGTATTAGCAACTCTTTCTCCATTATATTGAATCAATACAGTATTATCTTCAGATTTAACAATCGAATCCTTAGCATATGTACAAAGACAAAGTCCTGTCAATGATTTATCTGATCTGTGTTTTATTTCTAAAGCTTGTTTTTCAAAGCATGGATTAAATGATGGGACTTGGGCTAACTTAACATTTATTTTAATTTTCTTTCCAACACTTGCTGTTATTTGAATGTTACATTTTTTTTTCCCATCAAAATTAAGTTCATTTTCTTCCGGTGTTGCAACGAGTTCAGTCGCACCACATCCAGGATCCGAATCATCAATTTCAGCACATAACGTTCCTTTATATCCATTAGGACATTCACAATAACTACATGAATCAGGATTTGTGTATCCACCATTTTTACATTCTAATTTGGTACTACATTTATCATCACAATATCGATGGTTTAAAAGTTTTAAATCATTGAAACTTGGGCCATATTCTTGACCTGTCATTAATTCATATTCTTCCGGACTAATATTAAAAACATCACCAAAATTTAAATTTCGATAAAACTTTGATATATGCATAACTGACCCATAATCATATCCTGTACCACCTAAATCAGCATTATTTATTATTTCAAATTCACTTTTGTAATTTGGGGAAATACTTGAATCATTCATTTTAATATATGTGTCTCTGTCCGATCTTCTATGCGTCAAAATTAAGCCTAAATATGCCAATATTTTTTTTGTAAAACATCCAACTCTTTTATTACAAAAATATTCAATTTTTATTTCATAAGGATTTGAAATTGGATTTTGGTATTGAAAATTATAACTAGTTAATCTATTTTTAAGATCTCCTTTAAATTTTATCAGTCGATTTGAAAGATTTGAATCACTTGGACAGTTTGTTTCTTCTGTAAATGTCAAACACGTTTTATCTTGAAGACTTTTCATTGCTTGTCTAATGAATATTTTACTAACATCCAAAAATTGATTATATGTTTTACCTGGTTCTAATTCTAAACACCAATGTATTTGTGGAGGAAGTTTTTCAGCATCGTTACTAATACCACTTCTTTTTTTAATTATATGAGTTTCAGGTTTTGGATTTATTTTCTAAAAAATAAATTATATTTTATAAAAATTATAAACTTACATTTATTAAAAAAATTAATGTTATAAGAAAAATAGCAGTTAAATTTAATAAATTCATATTTTTATAAATTGTACTTGAATATTTTCATTTTTATATTATTAATTATTTACCGTGCATGTAAAAGAAATGTTTTTAGATTGTATTTGTTTAATTATCTCATCAATAATTTAATATTGTCTTTCTGTAACATAACTTAAATTATTTACAAACCTTTAATGATAGTAATAATATTTTTTTTTTCCATTTGCTTATTTTTTTTATAAATATTTAATCAAAAGTATATACATAAACGTTTGGCAACAAATAAATTTTATATGAATTTATAAGGATATAACAGTTGAGTAAATTTTTAATAATGTTTATTTTTTTAAATAATAGTTAAATATTTAAATTATGTAATATATTTTAGAAACTTAAAATTTGTTTTTACAATTATCTATTTAATATAAAATTGTAATTTCATTTTACAATATAGTCGCATTTTTGCAAATAATTATATCAAAAAATATTTGGTCAATTTAATATAAATATATTGTCTTGAAAATTGCAAAAAAATTATCCAAAATATACTATTAATAAGTTTTTAAAAGTATTTGTATACAGTATTTTTAAAAATATATAAATATAAAATAATCGTATAACTTTTTATTAACACCGTACAATTCTATATTTTTAATAAATTTGATTCAAAAACTTTGCTTGTTTGATTGTCACACTATAAGCGTTTAATGTACTTAAAAAATTATTGTCATGTTCTAAAACTATGCATTATTCTTGACGTATATAGTTTTTTTTTTAAGTATTTTTGCTAAATTTTTTTAAAAATTTATTTTTTCAATAAATCTCACTTCATTTTTAGTTGAAATAAGTCTTGATATTTTTTCTATAAAAATTTTAGCATAAAATTTACATATACTGAAAAGAAATAAAAAAAATTTATAAATTGTAAGACAATTGTCTAATTTTTTAACATTAAAATATTTTGGATATTTAAAGTTATAACACTTTTGTTGTATTAAACATGAAATTTATATAGCTGATTAATATTTGTTTATGTTTAGATTGTAAAATCAAATTTTGATATAAATATTATTTTCTTAAAAAAAATTTAAATACAATAATATTTTTTACATTTATATGATAATTTTATCTACCACATATTTTTTATAGTAATAATATTTTTTTCATTATTATAAATATGATTAACTACATACTTATAGTATAAAATCTATTTTGGATGTTGTATAATTATTTGTAGCTAAATTAAAGTATTTATTTATAGAAAAAATGTTTTTTTTTTACAATATTATCTATTTTAGTATTACACAAATAAGTTTATTATCATATATTTTTTATATAAATGAAATATCAATGTTAAATTGAATAATCAATTATGTATTTCTTTGAGAAAAATTAATTTTTTTATGTAATTGAAATTTAAGTAAATGTTAAATATATTTTATTTGAAGAAACTAATGTAAAAGACATTTATTAATAATTCTGTATTAAAACGTAATATATGGCATTTGAATTAATTTTTTAAAAATAAAAATTTTTTTTCAAAAGAAATTTAATTATTTATTTCTGATTATTATGATTATGCTATAAAATAATACACAATTAAACTTAATAACATTTAATATATAAAATGTTATTTTTTAAAAAGGGAGTTATTCCTTGTGGCATAGAGATGATATAATTAAGTGGTTTAAATATAAGTCTTTTTTAAGTAAATGATACCACTCTCTTTAAAACACTGCTAGTCTTAGAAACAAAGAGTAGTATTTTTATGAGTAAGAAGATATACCTTCTTGGTCAACAATTTTTGTTAAGTTGTAATAAAGTTAACTTATTAATAACATATATCAATAACAGGAAGAAGTAAAATATGTAACTGTAGTAATAGTCTATTATAATATACATAATATTTTATTTTAATAATGTATTACAATAGAAGACAAATAAATAATGTTTTGCAAAAGTATTAATGTTATTAATTTAAACTTTTTTTTTAAAAAAAAAAAAATTGTTGATATTTTATTCTACAGATTAGTTTACAAATGACTACAGAATTGTTTTATAATAAAATACAATATCAAATAATTTTGGATAATAAAAGATAGAAAAATTCGGTAATATAATAAACATATATATTAATGAAATAATGAAAAATTTTTTAAACTATTTTTTGTATTTATTTTAGATTGTTTACACAATTTTTGATAATTTATTTAAAAAAGTTAAGGTTTCATACTATGTGATGATACTAAAAAGTAAAAAGAACAATTTCATATTAAACAAAGTAAAACTTATAACTGGATTAAAAAAATTATTCCAACACCATATATAATACTTTAATATTTCTAGATTCTCCAATTGCTTAAAACCATAAATAAAATAACAAATGATTTTAAAATTACTTAAAAAAATTTTGTCAATTTTTTTATACAATTAATTTTTAACATTTTATTTCATACACAAATACTTAAAAAGGCAAATGAAACTATGCATATTAGATTCTTTGTATTTTAAAATAATTCATTATTTCAATTAATGTATAAATAATATTAAGTATTTCGTTCAAAAATATAATCATCATATATATTTAATTGCAAAAAAGATTAATAATGTTAAAAAAATTCACTTTGTATTTAAATTTTTATTAATTAAAAAGTTTTTAGATATAGAAATAGTATTTTTATTCTTGGTTACTTTTTGTAATATATTAATAAATTCGTATATCTAAATACCTTTTTATATAGGCAAAAAATTTATTAGTAAAAATTATATTTACCATTTATTTTACTCTTTAATAATGCATTGTGAATTTTTGCTTTAAAATTTTTATTTTAAATAATATATAATGTCATAACAATAAGTGTTTAATTAAGTAAAAAAAACCAATTTTCTTAAAAAAATTTTTGAAACCTATTAAAATCAACTATTTATTTTTTAATAATAAAAAAATTTTAATAGATAATTTTAAAAACTCTTTAACATTGGATTAGAATTATTTTTATTTATTATTAAGAAAAAGTGATAAATTTACCGTGTCATATCCCTTTAACATATTCATTTTTTTGTGAAGTATTAAAAGTTTTACTTATATTTAATATATTATTCATGAAAAGTCTAACATTTTAATTTTAATTATTATAATTATATATTAAAATTGACTAAATAGTAGGTAAAATATCCAAATGAATTATAATTATTTTTAAAAACACCATTTTTCTTGATATTATTAATAATTAATTTTTGTAAAAGATAAAAGTTTATAATTTCTATTTATTTAAAGATAATAAAAAAAAATATAAATATATATTATATTTTTTATAATATAAGTCACTTAGGTTCTACCGTATCAATTTGTTTGAATAATAATATATTGATGTAAAAATATATTAAAACGCTTTTTAAAAAGTTGTTTAAAGGATAGAAGTTTAATATTATTATAAATAGAATTATTTCTATATTACTTTTTAAAATATAGGTATGCTTCATATAATAATATCGCGTGAATTAATCTTTCAATAAAATTAAAAGTATATTTACTTTTATCATGTAAATATTACTTTTCGCATAGAGTGCTTATTTATAATCCCATTCTTTTAAATTTAAAAGATATTTAACAAAATGTCATGTATCTATAAGATAATATTTAATAAACAATATTAAAGCACAAATAGTGGTAATATATCAAATTTAAAATAAACCATTCATCCATATAATTATATAATATTCATATACCACTTTTTCAAAGTTCATCATCCAAAAATAATTCAAAATGTTGTTTTAATAGATGTATATATTAAATGTAATTTAAAAATTTTTATTATAAAATGAAATATAAATGATGTGATATTTTCAATTTTTATATTAAAAGAGAAAAATATATATTTTAACAAATTTTTAAGATATGAATTTGAATTTCTTTAATTTATATATTATATAAAAGTTAAAAATATTATTAAAAAATGGTGTTTGAACTTTTTTTTTGTTTTAATAAAAAATATTTATTATATGAGTCATTCAATTGTTTTAAAATTTTCTATCATATGATATTTAAAAAGAAATATTTATTTTAAAAGTAAGTATTTGTTGGTTGGTAAAAATTATTAAATTTGTAAATATTTCTTACCTTTTAAAATTTATTATAAAAAATAGTTGATTATAAAAAAAAAAATACAATTAATGTATTCGATTGTTAAAATATTTTTATTATGAATAAAAATGATTATAAAGCTTATCTTTTTGGTATAACGTTTCATTGTTTATTTAATATTATTATACTCCACGTTGATAATTAGAAATATTGTTTTTAAAAATTCTTTTATTTGATGTAATATATTTGATTGAAATTATTCTAAGAATAGTTAAAATAAAAGAAAATGATTGAAAAGTGTAGTCAAAAACAGATGATTTGTTATATCGCTATAATATTGGGGTAAGAATAAAAAAAAATATAAGATAATATTTAATTATTTTAGTTTATCATTATGTGTTTTTATTCTTGAAGAATACATAGAAGAACAAAATTATGAAAAAAATTTACATATTATTAACACACCAAACTACAATCATTACACTGACTCACAATTTAATGGAAATGGTAAAATTAATATTAAAAAAAATATTATCATAAGTAAAAAAATATTACCTAAAGAGAAATTATCACTTCTTTGTAAAGAAAAGAAGAATCTTGAAAACATTCAAACATGTATTAGTTGTAATGAGAAAGAAAAATATGACAATAATACAAATGTTAAAGGTATTTTATTATAAATTATTTGAATATTTTTTAATATTCATTATTAAATTATAGAAATATGTGTTAAAAATAGATACTATACAAAATTTGAATGTAAAAACGAATCAAAAATAATATTTCAAGCATGTAAAATCGCAACAAGTAACGACAAAAATTCTTTTTACATTTTTCTTACCATTTCATTGATCTCAAGTGTTGTTTTTTCGTATTTATCAATAAACCGAAGACTTCAAAATAATACAATTACATATGCTAAAATTAATAATCTAATTAACTAACTACTATGAAAAAAAATTGTCTAATGTAATTTATATTTATATTTTTAAATTTCTTATTATTAATATAACATTAAAATTTCTTAAGGTCTCAATAAAAAAAATTTTTTTTTCAAATTTTTTATATTAATTTTATAAAATTTTTCAGTTCGAATATTCGTTTAATTTCCATTTTTATCTACATATTTCTTGGGTTATATGTTAATAGTAGCAATATATATAAAATATATTTTGTTACCATGGATATTACATTTTCTTCAATCTTTAATTTGAATGAGTTTTTAAAATCGTTGTTAAAAGTATTCTTTGGTAAGCTAAATTAATTTCTTACAATTTTATATTCATAAAATTTTGCAGTCTAATTTCTTTTTTTTCTTTTTTAATTATTTAAAAAAATGGGATTGTTGGATATTTTGAAAAAGATGAAAAATTCTCAAAATAAAGAATTGAGAATTCTTTTGTTAGGTAACAATATTTTTTTTACTTTTTTTTTTTAGTTACAAAAATATTGATATTAATTTTTTTTTATAGGTCTTGATAATGCTGGAAAAACAACAGTATTAAAAAAATTGGCATCTGAAGATGTTAGTCATATAACACCAACCCAAGGTTTTAATGTAAAATCAGTTGTCTCTGGTGACATAAAGTTAAACGTATGGGATATTGGTGGCCAACGTAAAATTCGACCATATTGGAAGAATTATTTTGACAATACAGATGTTTTGGTACGTGACATTTAACAAAATATTTTATTACAAATTTTAGATTTATGTTATTGATAGCAGTGATCGTAAAAGGTTGGAAGAAACGGGACTGGTAAGTAGTAATTGTTTTGATTTTTAAAAATAAATTTATTTAAAGGAATTAACAGAAATTTTGGAAGAAGATAAATTAAAAGATGTTCCAATATTAATTTTTGCTAATAAACAAGTAATTTTACAATATTTTAAAAAAATTATATTTTTGTAATATTATTTTTAGGATCTTATAACAGCAGCAAAAGCTAGTGAAATTGCAAGTTCTCTTCAGTTAACCTCAATTCGTGATAGACAATGGCAAATCCAACCATGTTCAGCATTAAGTGAAGAAGGTATTAAGGTAAATATTAACTTTTTTTTTTTTAATTTTACATATTTAAAATATATTTATTTTTAATTAATTGTTTATTATAGGAAGGTATGGAATGGATTACAAAAACACTTAGAACAAATTATAATAGAGGAAGGAAATAATATTAATAATAATAATAATAAAAATTTTATAATACTTTCTTCCCAAATTTATACCTTTAATAAAAATAGAAGAAATAATTAATTTTATTATTTTATTTAATTAATTTTTTTATAACTAAAAAAAATAATTATTTTATAGCATTTGCAAAATAATTAAATTAGAAATGGTTTATTTAATTTATCTTTTTAAAATATTTATATTTTAAAAATTTAATGACAATAATTTTTAATGAAACAGTTTCGCCTATTTCACGTGATTGTTATTTTAATATAAATTAAAATATTTTATTTTTTCCTCTACTTATATTGTTAAGTTTGCACGATAGCAGTTGATTTATTTGGGTTTCTTTGATAATATATTTTTTAAACACATTACTAAATATATTTTCATAGAAGTTTAAATGTTTGTACATCAATCATATTTTATATATTTATATGAAAATTGATCATGACAATTGCACTTGTTATGATAATGTTTTTTTAAAACTGTCAAAACAATATATACACATATAAAAATTATTATATTTTTAAGCTCTTTATCATTTTACAACACTATATAACATTACAATCTTGGTACGTGGATGTCATAATTAATTTGGTTATAAAGGTTATATTTTATTACAGTGTACTGACGAGGAATACACCATCAATTAATTATCATATTTATTTCTACGTGACAAATTGAGTATTTTAGCTCTTAAAAAATGTATTTTATCCAATTTTAATATTCTTTATAAATCTAACACTGTAATAGAAACAATATTTTTTTTTATTATTTTTTCTTATATAATTATATTTTAAACTCAATACATCTAAAAATAAACAGGTTTTATGATGTTTATAATATATTTGAACAAAAACATTATCAATTGTTAAGGTTATATTTTTAAAAAGCATGATATTAGTTAAAATTAGTTATTAAGAACAATATGTTTTATTATTAGTTTAAATGAAAAATTATTTAAGTTGGTTATAGTGACACCTTCCTTTGCCAACATTTATCTACTTGACCTCTTCTCAACTATATTTATTTACTCTAGTGTTGTAATTATAAATATAATCTTTTAAAATTACTTTTCTTTTAAAATTTATTATTATTTAGAGAAAAATATTTTTTAATTAGGTAGTTAAATAATCTATTGGTCAATGGTTAAAACTAAAACATTCCATATATTATTTAAATAGTGTATCCTGATTTATCTATTTTGCAAAATATATAATGTATCCTTTTTTTTATGTTTAGTTAGGCACTTAAATTATTCAATGATTTATTAAAAATATACTTAAATATAATATTTTTTTAAATTTTTTTTTAAAAGTTATTTAATAAATATATTTTAAAATATCAATATAGTAATTATTATAATATTAAATGCCTAACTTTATATATTATCTTTTCTATGGTGCCACTTTTAATCACATGACATATATTGCGCAGTCAAATATTAAGTCCTATAATCACAATGCTTTGAATTATTGATTATTATTGTCAGATGACGGCTATTGCTTCATCTCTTTTCATGATGTTTATATGGTAAGCTTGACTATCACTCATTCTATTTAAATAACTCTCTCTAGCTGAGAAAAAAAAAATTTTTTTTTTAAATTAACGATTATTTTTCATAACCTTTACTTTTAACTTTATCTCTCTAACCAGATTTTTGTTTTTTTTAAATTTTAAAATTATATAAAAAAAAAGAAATGTTTGATATATTTTATATTTTTAATAAAATCATATTTTAAATTTATAGTACCAGCTGCTTCTTGTATATATAAAAATATAATTAAATTGAATCCGTGTAACATACAAATTACTAATGTTCAGTTTTATTAATCATTATTTATTTTTCTTTATACTATAAGTACCTCAATTTTTACTTTTTTTTTTTTTGAATAACATTTTGTATTTAAAAAATACAAAAATTTTTTATTTAAAAATGTTAACAAATACTCTTTAGTCAAAATAATGAAGAAAAACTTATAAACTATAGGATGTTTACGATTTGATTAAAATGTTTATTATCGCAATCTAATATATAATGTCAAAACATTATTTTTGTGAAGAAATGTACATTTTATTTATTTATTTATTTTAAACTATTTTTTATTTACAATATAGCTAATTTAAATTTTTAGATTATAAATATATTGAAAAAAAAAGAGTAAATATTTATTAAAAGAAAATATTACTTCTTATTATGTCTATATTTTTCGACAATAAACAATCAGGTAGAATGGACACTGGGAAAAAAAATATTTTATCTAATAATCAAATTTCAAAAGTACCCGAAGATTGTGAAAGTATGCCAGAATCATGGTGTGAACTTTCACCATCACGTGGTTCTTTTTGTTCATCATTAGATGCAACTAATCTCGTTTTAATTGGAAAAGATGGTGAGTCAAAATTTGATTCTCGTGCCTCACCAATAAGTCTTAATGGACCATACAATGAAATTGATAGAAATTTAGAACAAGTTAGACAAAAGTTGCAAAAAGATGGTTTGACTTCTGTTAGAGGACAAGATTGGATTTGGGACTGGTCTACACGTTCAGAACAAAATTATTATTCTTCTAAAAATTTTAATAGAGGAACCTATAATAATTCTGCTCTCACAACACCACCAAACAGTCCAGAACCTTATTATTATGAAGGAAATGTTTTTGATTATGGAAAATCACCAAAAAAATATCCAAGTCATTATTATATGATTTCATTAGTTGCCAGTCACCTTTGTACATTGCTTTTGGGTACCACAATGGGGTAAATTAAATGTTAATTTTAATTATTAATAATTTTCTTTAAGATATTATCTTTTTAAACGTTTTGGACAAAATATAACTTATTTCAGATAAATTTCGCAACAAAATATTCTGTATACTGTATTATTAAAATAATTATCAAAATAAAAAAAAAGTGGATAACCCTAAATTAAATAAAGTTGTGAAAAACAAAAATTTTTTCAAAATTTTACATGTATATATATATATTTTTTTTTTGGAAAAAAAAAATTGTTGGTTCCCTATAAATAAAACCAAACATTAATATTCACGAAATCATTATAATATTTACGTTATTTTATTTTATAATATAAAACAAATTATTTTAAAATTTTAAATTAAAAATATATATATGTGTGTATATTTTATAAGTTATTAAAGACATGTTTACTTTTAAAATCATTTAATTAAGATAAAAAAGAGTAATTAAATAAATTGTTTATAACCGTGTAATAATATTAATTTTTAAAGGTCTATTTTTACAAACAATTCTATTTTTATTATATTTAAATAACATGTCTTTCATAATTTATTATAAATTTTTAATTTCCTGTCAAAATTATTAAATTCCAAAAATGATTACAATGATAAATAATTATTTTTTTTTTTTGCAATATGTGAATATTTATGTTATCATAATAAGGAATTTTAATTTTCTTTTTTCTATTAAAGATCTAAATATAGTTTAATTTTTATTTATTGGACAAACATAATTTGCCGGAAATACACCAGATATTCCATTAATATTACCTTCCCACCAATTAGCATCTTCTTTATTTGTAACAGTTATTATATCACCTCGTTGAAAGGCAAGTTCACCTTCTTCTACTGGACAAAAATCAAAAAGTGCTTGAACTTGAAAGAGTGGGTTATCATTATCATTATGAACATCCCGAAGTAATAATGTATGTGTACGCGACACAGATGCAGTTCTAAAAATAAACCAATAAAAATAAAAAATATTTTATTTTTTTGTTTCATAATTTCAGACATACCGATGATGATCAATAAGCTCATTAAGACTATTAAATTTTTGAGACCATAAATAATACTTTCCACTTTGTTCTCTCATAACTTTAAAATGTTGTATAGTATCTTGATATTTTACTGAAATACTAAATTCTCCTGGAGTGCTCTCTGATTTACGAACTAAAAATGAACCATCAACATTTCCTGGTTTCATTAAAATAGCCTCTGCTTGTGCTCTACTAACTCTTCCATAAAACCAGGAATGTGGTAATAATCTTATATAATTACTTGGTACAAAACCCTCACGTCCATTTAATTCAGCTTTATACCAATGTGGATCTTCATCTTTATTTAAAACCTAAAAAAAAAATAATTATATATATATTTTTTTTTATTTAAAATTACTTACTTTAAGTGTTTGACCAGCATGAAAACTTAACTCATCACTATGAGTTTCTGTAAAATCATGTTCAGCAATTGCTTCCATCTAAAAAATTTTAAAATAAGTGAATGAATAATATATAAAAATAATATTAAAATAGTGATAAGAAGTACGATAAATAATTATTTTTAAATAAAATACTTATAAAATAAATATTCAAACATTACTACTAATGTTAAAGGCTTTATTACTAGAAAATGATTGTCATCCATAAATAATTAACATAACCGCTCTTCTTATATGAGCAAGTATATAGATGAAAAGCCAACAATATAATATCAACATGAAATATCTTAATAAAAAAGAAGTCATAAAATGATCTGTTTGTCTTCGATTTAAATATATATATATATATCGATAGAAAATATTATTAAAGAAATAAGATCAGATAGAAATGGTTTTGTAATGTTATATTGTCTAGTAAATACGTATTAGCCATACATTCTAGATGACCTGTGTTTCTATCTTTCAAGATACTTTAAATCTACAATAAGAAAAAAAAAAATTTAATGTTACGTGAAGGAGGAAAAATTTAAACTTAAAAAGTAATATAATATTGTAAATTTAATAGTATAAATAAAATTATATTACTTTTTATCAAATATAATAGATAAATATATATCTAAATTGTTGTTATACTACAACGATATTATTATAAATACTATACTTTTATAAAAACAATATTATATATATTAGTCATATGTTTTGAATACATTTTATAATTTAATTAGACGAATAAAATAATTTCCTAAATATAAAGTAAAAAAAAAATTTTTTACAATTTGTATAATATACAAGAAATATTTAATTTAAAAAAAAAAAACTTATTTTTATAGGTTACCTCATAGAAATTGACCTTTTATTTATGCCATATTTATTTCCTACTACTATTAATTTAAGACAACACAAGCTACCAAAGAAAAAAGATGGAATATATATTTATAATGAAAATAAATATAAAGAATAGTTAAGTCTAAGTAGATTTATACTATTTAAAACGAAAATGCCAAGTATTACATATTTAATAGATAGAATAAATAAAATGTCTCTTTTGAAAGATTATTATAGAAAACAAAATTTGATAAATTTTATAGCTTTAATCTTTATAATTTGACATTATTAAACATTTTATAAAAATTTAAAACATTTTTACATATATAATAATATATATTTAACAAAAAAAAATTTTTTTTTAATGAAAATTTATTAAAGATATATTGATGGTATCGGAAAATGAATCAAACAACTATAGTCGCATTTTTATCATTAAATTTCATTTAAAGCATCTAAATAATCAGTGAAAATGACATCAATAAATATATAATTTGTATAACTATTGCACTTTGTTGGAGTATTCAATGTCAGATGATATACTACTGTAAATAGAATTAAATATAAAAACTATAATTAGCTGACAATGTTATATAAATCACTTTAATAAAAGTCTTATTTATTTTTCATAAAATTATATATATTAAATAAATTAGAAAAAAAAAAATTAAAGCTTAAATAGAAAATGTACATTAAATAAGAAGTAATGTATTTTTTAATAAGTACTTATGTCAATTTAATATTATGTTAATTGTATCTGTTATTATATAATATTAAATATTTAAAAGAATTTAAAAAAGAAAAATATTTTTTACTTTACTTTAAAAATAAATTATACTTTGTTTTATTTATTAAGTAAATAAATATATATGTAGAAATAGGCAAAAAGCATTTTAGTAAGAAAAGTGAGCTATGATAATATTATAGCCTCTTACATACAAATATAACTTATTGAAATTCAAAATAATGTTCGTTTTATTATGGTCTTAAAAAGAAAATTGGTAAACAAAAACATTCTTCCAATTATTTTAACATTATCCAACAATTTATTTTAATGGGTAAAGCTATTAAATTTATAATTTCTTGTTATTTTCATCCAAGTAAATGAAATAAAAAATAGTTTATTTTAAATATTCATATCAATTAAAAAGATATATATATATATAAGATTTCAGAGTTACAAATAAAAAATATATTCAAAAAGAATATTTATCACCGCCTCATAGGTCATGTGCACTCCATTTATATACATATATGTATAACTCATATTTTTATAATGACAATTTTTTTGTTATAATATTTAGAATTATTTAAATTTTTACTTACTATAAAAATTATTTATTTATATAATATTATATTAATGTTAATTTATATAACAATAATATATAATATGATTTAAAATATTGATAATTTAAAATTATTTAAAACTCTCTTTATTGTCCATATGAAAGAATATATAAAAAAAAAAATTTTTTTTTCAGTTATATATATATACATATGTCCTTTCTATTTGTTAGGTAAAGAGTATATAAAATTTTATAAGAAAAAAAAAATATAATTTTTATTCTAAAGAAAATATATGGAGAAGATATTGGTGAATGTCTGGTGCCTTAGAATTTAATTATTAATATTGTTTACATTTTTAGAAGTTAAGTTGTGTAAAATATTTCTAATATATGTGTATAACTGATATATATATATATTATATATATATATATATATATCGAATAATTATTATTCTAAATAATTAATAAAATTTATAAGTTTTAAAAAAGTCATGTGAAATATATTATGCATTTTTTGAAATCAATTATATATATTTTTTTTCATGTTGTTAATAACTTTTTTCCGTAATTTATCATCTGGTCAATTAAAATGTAAAGTTATTATAATTATATTAAAGATGTAATAACATACTTCATCTGTTGGTCCAATCATTTCTGCATTATTCTTTTTCAATTAATTTCATTATAATCCTATTCTGCCTAAATACTTTCTTAAATACATCACTAATAGCATACGTTAAATATTATAAATATTTTTTTTTTTTGTTATAGATCCATTTGACGTTATTTTATTATATATATATATATATAACAATTATAAGCAAAAACTGCTGACTATGTTGAAACTGTCAATAAAGAGCCTTGAATATTTATAAAATTAATATTTTAAATGCGCTTTTAATTTAATTTTTTAGTATAAATTTTTTTTTCTATATATGTTTAGATAAGGATTGCGTGTCCCTTTACTAATTATTAAAAGCTATATTACTAATGAAACATATATTATCCTATATTATTAGGTATCGTTTTTATTTTATTTATATAAACATTTGTCATGGCAATGGTATATTATTGCAAATATATATCAAACCCTACAGTCATATTAACTATATGGTCCCTATAAAATATCATATTATTTAAAAATTGTTATATCATCTTTTAGTTGAAATTTTAATATATTTTACCCATAAATAATATCTTTTTTTTTTAATACTATTATAATATATTACATATATAGTTATTTAATTATAATATATAATGAAATTTTTTTTTTTTCAGTTTGAAGATTTCACTTCATTCTACAATTATAAAGCATTGTTTACTACCATATAATGTCTATTCCTCCTGAAGCATTTACTAGCTACATGAATAGTATAAATGCTCCATCACCAAGAGAATTAGTAAATAGTCATTTATTTAGTGATAAAAAAAAAACATTTAAATCAATGGATTGTGTAACTAGTGAAATAGTAAAATCTACTGAAAAAATGAATACATCAAAAGATTCTTTATCTATTAATAAAGAAGAAAATGGATGGGAACATGTATCTCAAAAGTCAAAAAAGTCTTCAAATATTAATTCACGTTTATTAACAACGTCAATAGACACTTATTCTGCAAAAAAAGTTATTCGTTCTAACAATCCACTCAATCAAAGTTGGAGAGATAATAGTAGTATTTTTCCAGATCGTGATAAAAAGTCATTTCGTTGTCCGGAAAAATATTTTCCTGGAAAGTCTGGTGTCATGAGAAGTGAGATTGATGACAATTGGAGAGCTGATAATAAGAAAATATTTGATACAAATATTTATCCAACAAATATACAACAGTCTAAAAATAGCAAAGATATTTCATATGCAAAGGAAACTGAATTAACAGGTAATGAACGCAATTGGAATAAGGAAACCTCATTAATTAATGAAAAAAAAGTATGTGATAATAAAATATATGATTCATCAAAAATTAATATTTTACAAAATGATGTTTATAAAAATGCAATAAAGGATGAAATATTTAATATTAATAATCAATCAGAATTTAATCCATTGAATAGTTCACTTGATAATATTTTTCACCAAAATGATAGGTTACATATAAATACATTTTCTGAACCATTGTCAAATATTAATAATAATGTTTTATTACAAAATAATGGTAACGCATTTGAAACATTACTACAATCTTTAAATATTGACAACGATAAACAACAATTTGTAGAAACTTTTTCTAACAATTTGTTATACTCTGAAAATGACACAACTATTCAGTCTCATAATTTATTTGATTCATTCAAAGATAATCTTGATGTCCCTAACGATTATTTGTCACAAATTTCAACAAAGTTAACTAGTAGTGAAGATTATCAACAACATCATAATAATAATTCTACTTCTACTACTGCTTTAGGACATTCAGAATATTTATCAGGACATATAGGTAATTCTTTGGATACATCAATTATGAATAATTCTTTTAATAATACAAGAAAGACACAAAATCCTGTTATGAATATACAAAATAATATAGATATTAATCCTAATCTTGTAACAAATAATTTATTTAACATCCCTCCTGTTAGTGTCGCAAATAATAATCCTTTGCAAAATTTACCGGACCAACTTATACCAAATTTTAATACTAATCCCATCATTAATGGAGGAAATATGTTTATGAATAATCCAGTAAATTATCTTAGATTACTTAGTTTGGGATTTAATGAAGAAATTATTCAATCGCTTTTTCAAATGAGTGCATTTTCACAGCTTTTACAATGTACAAATTGGTTTAATCAACGTGAAAATTTAAGATGGATTTGTATGAATGATATTGGTGATATAAAAGGACCATTTTGTGCTCAAGATTTAATTTTTAAACTAATAAATTTTCATATTCCACCATTATTAAAATTTCATTGTGAACAATTACCATTTAATGGATGGTTAACATTAGTTGAATTAATTAGAGCTGCAGATGATAGAATTCCTTTTATTTCAGCATATTTTCCTCGTACCAGAGAGGAATATAGTATTATTCAAAAAATATTAAAAGGAGTTGGGGAAATACCAAATTCATCTAAATGGATATATTTCTTCCAAAATGAAGAAAAAATTATGAAACAAGCTTCACGTCTTTTTGAAGTACATATATCACAGATTGTTGCCAATCTTCGTACAAATCCTGTTTTACAAAAGACAAATCTTCAACTTACAACAGAACAATTTAAAGATTATGTTAATACAAATTTTCTTACACAACGATATCAAAAAGATAAAATAAAAACTGGAAATTTCAATCAACAATCTTCAAATTTTGATGATATTAATAAAACTCAAACAGTTTCTCATAATATAAACTTTAACTCCGATCTCCAAATAAGCAATTTTTCTCAAGATTTAGTTGGAAAACAATTATACAATCAACAACAACGTTCTAATTATTTTCAAAGTGGAAATAAAACAACTAATAATGTTGTTAATAATTCTGAAATACAAAAAAATGAGACTAATGATAATAATCAACAACAAATTCCAACATTAAAACAGTCACATACAAAAAAAAGTATAGGTAATTTTTAAATATATTTTTTTATATATATTATAATATTTAAAGGTGATAATAAGGAACAAGAAATTCCAACATTTCATTGTGGAACATGGGTACCACAAAATACTAAAAAGAAAAGTTTTAATAAAAATTCTAATTATAATAATAATGGTAATTATCAACATACTGAATATCATGGAAGAACTAATATTCAAAAACCAACACTTTTATCATCTTCTAAAAATTGGGAATCACCAAATATTAAACCAGATGACGATATTCCAACAGGAAAAGTACCAATTGGTTTAAGTTTAGGTGAATTTTTAGCACCAGCAACTGGACAAACAATAGAAAGACCATTACCACAACATTCTGCAACAACACCAAATTCTCGTTCATACAATTATAGTTGGAATAATTCAAATGAAAATCGTAATACAACTGTTCAGGTAAAACAAAATGAAATTGTTGAAAATAAACCATTATCAACATCTCCAACAACTCTTGTTCGTCCTGTTGGAGCTGTATGGAAAAATGATAATAAAAATAATGGAAGTGGTAGTAATAAAGGTTCGTCTTCTTCTAATAAAAATACTAATACTCAATCAACTTTTGGAGCAGAGGAAGCAGCTAATGAATTACAACAATGGCTTTTTGATAAATTTAAAAGTCATAAATCTGAGTCAGATGTAATGGCATTTTGTCAATTTATTTCAAATGTTGATAATCCAGCTGACATTGAAGATTATTTCTCTACAAATTTTGGTGATTCTGTTGAGGTACGTAAAGTTTATAGAGAATATATTGAGAAAAGAAATGAAGTAAGATCTCGTGTTATAAAAGCTAAGTCGGGTCAAGACGACTTATCAGCACCAGCTCAAGCTATTGGTTTTACGGCACAACCTGTAAAAAAAAATAAAAAGAAATCCGGTTAAGGAAAAAAATTTTAAAATATTTTAGTTTTATAATATTTTTTATTATTATTATTTTTCTATATTTTACAACATCAATATTTATATTTCTTTTTATTCATTCTTTTGAGTGATATCTGTATTAATGAAATAATTTATTGATGTTACCATATATTTTTTAACAAAATTTTTTAAAAATTAATAATCAAACTCATTTATTTGAATATTACATTACAATTATAAATAAAAATTTCTATCTATTTATTTTAATTATAAAAAAAATTTATATTTGAATATATTATTTTATTATATATTGTAATTTATGATTGGATAGTTTCTTTTTAAAAATTTATCTTTTCAAGTAAAATTAGTATTCAATTTTCACCTATCTCTAAAAATAAAGAAATGGAAAAATAGAAAGATTTTATTAATATTATCTAATAAATACTAGCAATATATACTTTCTTTATTTAAATAATAACATTATCATTAATTAACAAACATATCCTGTATATTATTTATTTTTATTATTCTATTTGATACAATGATTTGGGTAATTAGGTCATTAAGTTACCATCTTTAATATTATAATAATTAATAGGGTCGTTTTTTAACACACTTTCAATTGAAACAATGTCTTTTGCCGTTGGGCAGAAAAAGTTAACGATAATCATTTGTAAAAGATAATTTTACTTAATATTTGTAACCGCATTTTATATCAGGTAAATTATATAATCTCCAACCATTAAATACTCGGCTATATATTAGAATTTAAACTTTTAAAACTATTCTTATTTTAAAATATTTTAAACCATCTTTATTATCATTAAAATAATGATTTTTAAAATTATTATTCTTTTATGTACTATAACAATTAAATGTATTGTTGATAGTGCTTCATGTGGTGGTAGTGGAATGCCATTTCGTTTTGAAGTTACACCATCAGGTTCAGCTATTCTTGGTTGTGCTATGCCACAATGTTTTGGTGGATTAAATGGTGGTAAAGGTTTTCTTCATGACAGTAAATTTAATGCTATCCCTGAAGGTGAAGATGGATTTTTTAGAGAAAATGATTTTAATAAAATAAAATCAAGATTACCTACTGCTCCATCACAAATAGCTAGTTGTGAATCTACTTTCACAAGTCAAAGCTGTGGTAATGGTAATTCATGGGTTGGAGGATTCATGCAAAAAAAAGATGGATCAATGGGATTACAATGTTGTAGTTATGATGGTATGAGATTTTCTCAAGAAATTGGTCAACCTATAGTTAGACGTGGTGAAGTATATAGTGGTGGTGAAGTTCTTAGAGATGGTAGACAAACTGGATTTGATCTTATTACAAATATTAAACAAATAGACAATGGTTCATATAGATTGACTGTTTATAGAATTAATTGTTTACCAGATCCAGCAGAAGAAAATAATGATGGTAAGTTATTGTTTTATTTATTAAAAAAAAATTAATCATTTTAATAATATTTATAGTTCAATTAGATTCTCCAAATGATATTACAAGAATTTTAGATAAAGTAACTGAATTTCATAGAGATTCTCAACCAAGAGTAAGAGATAGTTTAGAAGTTGTTCAACAACAAGGAGGTTATGCTAGAACAAGTGGTGTTTCTGATCCAGTTCAAGGATCAGATACATTTGTTCAGGTTGGTGAAGCTTCTGTTCCTGTACAACAGGGAGGATATTATTACCCAGTTGCTGGATCAATACCAGCATGTTTTGCTCCAAATACAACTGTTATTACCTCAAATGGTCCAGTTGAAATAAAAAATCTTAAAATTGGGGATATGGTATATTCTGAAGAAAACGGTATTCCAAAATTATCTGAAGTTACTTCATTCCTTCATAAACTTCCTGATACAGAAGTAACTTTTATTCATTTAGAATTAGAAGATGATACATCACTTGATATAACACCACAACATTTTATTTATAAAGGAAATTGTAAAGAATATGGTGATTTAATGGTATATGCTGAAAAAGTTAAAGTTGGAGAATGTCTTAATAAAGTGACTGAAGATGGTAAATTTATTCAAGTAAAAGTTGTTGATTCTACTGTTAAAAAAATAATTGGTGCATACTCACCGTTAACTAAAAATGGTAATATTATTGTTAATAATATTTCTGCATCATGTTATTCTATTGTTAAATCAAATAGTTTAGCTCATACATTTTTCCATTATATTAATGAAATTAATAAACTTCTTTCAACAGGAGTAACAAGGTTATTTTCAAAAACAGGAACAACAGTAGATGAAGAGACAGTTGAATTACCAGCAGTCGCAAAATATTTATATGATTCTTTGAATCTTATTGTTCCAGAGTCTATTTTTGATGGTGAAACAAGAAATATGTTTTTAAAGAACTAATTATTATTTTAATAATAATACAATCCTGCAAAAGTAACAATTTAATAATTAATAAAACAGTTTTTGCTTAGTTTTCCTATCCATCATTATTAAATAAAATAAAAATAAAACATGTGTTATAATTTTTTTTTATTATTATTAATCAAGTCATTACTTGATTAGATTATTCATATTTGTAGATAATTTATTTATATAATTTTTAAAATAAATGTTGTATTATTAATATGATGAAAAAAAAATTATTTTTCAAATTATATTTTATAAGAAAAATAAATTTGACCTACAATCAAAATAATACTATCAATTTTCAGCTCATTAACTACAGGACAATTGCTTTTTTTACCTTATATTACAATAGATTATATATAAAATCAATTCTTTTAAAGATCAAAAAAAAGATTTATTAAAAAAATTTAAAATGCCAATAAATTATTTGTTATAACAAAGTTTATAAAAATATAATTTTTGTTATACATTATTTTATAAAATTTATAAAATATTTGAAAATATTATTGCTATTATTAATTTCAAAATACAAAAATTTATATAAGAATAAAAGTTTAACATTAAAAATAAAAATTAATTAGATATTATTAAATATGTAAATTAAAAGTTTTATCGTACAATTTATGACTGACCTACCATAAATGAAAGTTAGTTTATTCTTTATTTCATCTTTATATAAAAGAAAAGATATTTAAAATGATAAATGATAAATGAGATAAATATCTTTAGATCTTAAGACTATTTAAAATTTATATAAAAATTATTTATTATTAATATTAAATTTGATTTGTTATTTATACCGTAAATTAGAAAAATATTATTTATTATTTATATAATACAATTTATATAGATGTCATTAATTTATAAATATAAAAAGTACTAGTTTACAACTTTATCATTTATAAGAAAAATAATTTTTCTATTCTTTTTTTTTTTATTGTTATTGAAATCAAGTTCCTTTTAAGAAATATCATACAACCAATTTATGTACTTTTTTTTTATCTAGGACACCATGAATTTTTAATGATATTTCTTGAACAATTAAAAATTACACTCCCTTATTTTACTATATATTTTTAATTTTTTTATTTCCGTATCTTCTCATCTTCTTCAACATAAATAATGTCAATTTTAATTATTCTTTTTATAAAATTTATATTTAATATTATTTAATAAATATATATTTATTTTAACTTTAATATAACATCATATTATAAATAATAAAAATATATTTATAATATTTTATGCTTAAAACAGTAAAATTAACTAGAAAACTTATCAATTTTTACTTTTGTGGATTCTTGGTATTTTGAAGCTATTATTAAAATAACTTTTTTTTTTTATTTTCTATAAATATATATTTATATTTGAATATACGGATACAGTTTTTCTTTTCAGTTACATTAAATATCATTAATAAATATTTAAAAAAAAGAAAGTAGGAAATAACAGTTTTTAAAACTACATTAATTAAGAATGAGTAAAAAATTGTTCTTATTTTTATTTCTTTTATTAAATGTATATAATTTAATGAGTAAAGAAAGTGAATTAGAAGATAAGCAATGCAATTTTGATGATCCAAATACAGGAATAATTTTTTTTTCTTTGAAAAATATGTCTAAAGTTTCAAAAATGTCATCAAAATTGGAAGGACTATCAATAGATGAATGCAAAGAGTATTGTGTTAATGTTAATAATTTTAATGAAACTTCTGCATTTTGTGGTAGTTTTACATATAATGAATTAGAAAAAACATGTAATATTATATATGATAATGGTTATAAAACAGAAAATGATAATTTTGTAATTATTGAAAATGAAACATTTTATGAAAAATCATGTATAAATGGTATGTTAAATATAAGTATTTTAATTATAATTAATATAATTATATTTTTAAGGTTTACCAAAAAAATGTAAATATGAAACTATAAAATTATTTACAAATAGAATATTATCAGGATATGCTGAAAATTTGACAGTTGCCGGAAGTATAGAATTTTGTTTTGAGGAATGTTTAAAAAATAATGCTTATTGTAAATCTTTTCTTTATTTTCCAAAAGAAAAAGAATGTATTCTTAATTCAGAAAATAATATTAATAAGCCTGAAGCATTTTATGAAGAAAATAATGAAGATGTATTATATGGAAATAATGAATGTTATGAAAAGGTTAAAAAAATTACTTCCGATAATGTACTTTCTGACAATAGTTTTAAAATTGAGGAAGTAAATATAGTAAAGGAAAAAATTTATACAGATAAATTACCATTGAAAAATACAACAACATTAAGTAGTATTATTCAAAGTACCGAAAAGGAACAGGGAACTTATAAAGCAGAAATAATTAATATTTATAAAGATAAATTAAATGAAAATAATAGTAATGATGATATACAATTATCTATTTCAACAACTACATCAACAATAAATGAAAAAAATGTTAAAAAAATTAATTTTTATCCAATACCATCTCAAAAAAAGAAAGATACCTATTTTAGTGAATGGGAATTGTGGCCAACTTGTATAAGTGTTGGTGAAAAATTGATAAGAAAAAGAAAATGTATTAATCTTAAAAAATGTATAGGCCCATTAACACAAATGAAAATTTGTAAACCAGAAGATGTTGAAAATTATATACCACCAAAAGAAGTAGTTGATGAAATGTCTGGTCCGATAGGTCCTATGAGAACAATTATTCCTGTTTCAATGTATGGTTCGAGAGAATTAATAAATGGTGTTGGTTCACCACCATCAATTTATCCAAATGCTTTACCTGTTGGACAGAGAGATATCCTTCCAGATGGAGCACCATCACATCCAGATATAATATGGAGTCCATGGTCTGATAATTGTCAAAAATTTGCTACCCAACAATTATGTGAAAATGGTTTAGAAGTAGGATTTGTTAGTCGTGAATGTTTAGCTAAAAATCCCAAAGATTGTAAAGGACCATTTTTTAGATATTGTACATTATCATGTTAATATTGTTTATTTATTATATTTAATTATTAGTATAAAATAATAACTTACTAATATCTTATTAATTAAAAAAAAAAGATAATATTCTAAAAATTTAATTAAAAAAGTTACCACATAACAAGTGTGGGATAATTAAAAATTAATTACAAATAGTAAGATGATATAAAAGTGAAATTTTTATTCTTTTGTTAGTATGTACTTCTTAATGTATACATTGTTGCCATCAACCATCAAAATAATAGTATGGTTATAAAAATTTGAAATATATATATAAATATATATTGTATATGTAATATTTTTTAAGAAATATATAGGTAAACTTTGTCTTATTTTAAAATTCCAATACATATTTTTTTTGATTTGTCAAAGAAAAAATATAAAAATGTTATTTTTAAGGTATATTAATAGTAGAATTATTTAAGAATATAAAAATAATAATTTTTACTTTTCTTTTTTAATATTTATTAAAAAAGGTTTTTTAAAAGTAATATATTTTTTATGAGATTGATAAAAAATATATTATAAATATGATGAATATTAGAAAAAGAAATATATTTTTTTTACGATCATGTGAAATATATAGAAAATAATAATTATTTTAATCTTTAATAATGATTTTACTTATTTTAATATTAAATATTTTATTTATTATTTTTATTAAATTTTTTAATTATTTTTTTTTTAGAAAATATCAAAATGATTGGTCTTTTACCTAGAAAACGTAAAGGAATCTGTGATAAAAGAGTAAGTTAATTATTTTTAATATCAAAAGTATAATCATACTTTTTTATATAAAAAATTCGTTAATTTAGAAATTACAAAATATTGCTTTTCATTTATCATTAATAATTATTTGCTTTATATATATAATTCTTGGTGCAGGATTATTTTATTATTATGAAAGTGCAAATGAAATTGAGACAAGTAAAAATATGATAAAAGAATTGAAAACAAGAAAAAAAGACTTTATAAATAAAGGTATGAATTTAGTTATGAAAAATAAAAAAAAAATCGACTATGATAAATTTGTTTATAATATGACAATCATTATTGATGATTATTTAAAAGAATTATTTTTATCATTTGATAATTATATTAAAGCAAATGTTGTTGAACAAGGAATAGAAAAATCTGAAAAAAATTATAGTATGTTATGGAATAGACGAAGTTCAGTATTATTTTCAGCAACAACAATGGTACCAGTTGGTTTTGGATTAATAACACCATTAACAATTCATGGTAAAATTATTGTAATTTTTTATGGTATAATAGGTGTACCATTAGCATTAGTTACCTTATCAGATGTAGCAAAATTTTTTACATTAACATTATCAAAATTTACTAAACAAAATATGTTTTTATTTGTTTGTATAGTAATTTTTGTATTAAGTATTTATCCACTTACTGGAGCTTATTTAATTTATAAAAATACATCATTACCTTTTATTGAATCAATTTTTTATTGTGTTACAACAATTTTTACAATTGGTTATGGTGACTTTGAACCACAAATAAATTTAGTATGGCTATTATTATTTGTATATACTGGGGTAATGTTAGTAACAATATGTGTTGAATTGATAGGTCTATCAGCAATTCATAATATTCATTACATGGGAAGACAAGTCAATAAATTTAAAGATATTGCTGGAAAAATGGTTCTTGTAAGTCAAATTTTATATTTAAGTTAATGAAATTTATTTATTTTTTTTTTTAGTTAGCGCAAAAAATTAATATTAATCGTGGATTAGGTTTAGGATTAAGTCAACTGAATAACTTTGCAAAATTTGGTATTATGATGAAAATTGACGAAAATGGAAATACTTACATAGAAGATAATGAAAATTTAAAAAAAATAGAAACATCTGTAGTATTAGTTGATAAATTTAAAGATGAAGTAGTAGGATCAAATTTTGATGATATTCCATTAATAGATGATATGAATTTTGATGCTACTTTATATAATACAATAAGTCAAAATTCTGACAATAATCATGTCAATGTATAATTTTTATTTTTTAATATGCATCTTAATTTTTTTTTCTTATAAATTTAAGCATAGTTTTCTTCTTTTATATACATTAAAATTACATTTTATCTTACAGAAAATAATGAAATTTTTTTTATTATTTATTTCCATGTCAAAATTTTATTTTTTTTATGTGTCTAATAAATCTGTTATTTGGTGGCAAAATAATTCATGTAATTTGATATACATTTAATGAAGAGCAATTAAAATATCTTAATAGCAATAATTGATATATATTTATGTATTCATAATTTTTATTGGTTTAAGAAAATTTGAAGATATATCAATACATATTTTTAAATTATTTTGATAATACTACATATATAAAAATAATTTATATTTAGTATATATATTTCATATTGTTTTCACACATATAATAATATAATAAAAGTAAAAAAAAAATTATATAATTTATTTTACACATATAACTATAAATTATAAAAACTTTTTTAATATATAAATTCTTATGTATTTTGAACTTTAATATATTATATTTTTTAAACTCATAACTCTATGTAAAATTTTATTCATTTAAATGCTAATAAAACATAAATTTTATGTAGTATAAATTTTTCTTTTTCTTCATTTACCCTTTTTAATATACGTGATAAATTAGATGGTCATAATAATATAAAAGTAAATGTTAAAGGATTACCCATTTTGACAGTCTGTAATTATATATTTCGTCAGAATTGTAATTAGAAGAAACCGTATTATTAAAAAGAACCTTTTAAAAAAAATGTTAATTTATATAGCTTCATTACATTGAATAAATATCTATATTTTAATAATAATATATATTGTTAGCAAAAAAAAATCACATTTTATATGATGACTATTAATAGACAAGTATAATTATTTATTAATATAATTCACCATTAGAAATTACATTTTTTTGTATATAATTTATCATTATGATAAATTAATTTCTGTTTCTTAAATTTTTCTTTTAGGATAGAAATTTCAAGAATAATTTTTATTTTTAAAATTTTTATCTCATTTTTCTATTCCTATTTTTCATGTTTTTAATTTTATGTTTTTTTTTCCTTTCTTAATTACAATAATAATAAGTACCATAAAAAGAATATAAATGGTTACTACTATCAATTAAAATTTATTTATTTATTTAAATATCTTTAAAATTAATCAGCTTCCGTGTTTTATTTTTATTTTATTTTACCAGTATAATGTGTACTTTTCTTTGTAACAAAAAAAAATAAGTATTAAAATTAATTTCTTATCTATATTATTAAAATAATATTCTTGCAATAATCGTAATTTTATCAATTTCAACAGATATTTATGTGTGTTAATGTGAAAGTTAAATGTTTGGTAATATTATAAAATATTTAAATAAAAAATGATTTATTAAGTGAGGGATAATAATTTTATCTTCGTTAATCATAGATATATAAACTAAAAAATTAAAAAAGAAAATAAGTATTATAGAATAAACAATATATCACTACTGGATATTCTTTTATAATAAATATTATACATTATAAATTTACATTTTTTTGTTATATTTTTATCAAAAACTTTAAGCTATTCTTTATAAATATTGATATCACTTTAGGTTATGTAATTTATTGAATTATATTAACAAAAATAGTATAAAATATAATAGTGAAAGTTTTTTATATGTTATATGTTGTGAATTGATTTTGTTAAAACACGGAATTTTAATTTTGCTTTATTTAATTAAATTTTTTCTAACTTCACTAAAAAATATTTTTATTTTAAAGAAACTTTTTTATTATTCTTATTATTTTATATTTTATATTATTGCATGATTTTAATATTTTACACAATCAAAAAAATACATAAAAATATTGTGACATAGTTGTTTTAACTTTATTAAAATTTTTATTTTATTCCTTATTATATATATTTTAATTTTTAGCACCTCATTTATAACAAAAAAAAAAGTTGGGTTTTTATAATGATAATTTAATTAAATTAAGAATTTTCCAAATATTTATATATCTAATTTTGAAGAGACAACTGCTGTGGTATATTAAAATATAATTATTTAAAAATATTTTGTCATATGTTGAAAAAGAATAATATTTTAGACTTTATATATTTTAAATAAATACTAAGATGGAAGAAAATATTTCTTTTATTAGTGACTCAAATATTACTTTTATAAGTGAAGATGAATATTACATGGAATTTGATTATACTACTGAAGTTATATCAAATGGAACTTATTATAATTTAGAACTTCAAAAAATTGCAAATTATGTATGTTTAATAAATATTTAATATGTAAAAGATAATGTTTTTTTTTTTTTTTAAGATTATTGCATGTAGTAGTTATGCTTATGTTTTTTTTGCTGCAATAGGTCTAATTTTAAATGCTTATGTTATAACAAGATTGATACAATTTGCTTTATCAGATTATGTAAGTTTGTTTTAATGTTAATTATAAAATGTTTAAATATTGTTTTAGGATCGTTTTAAAAGAGGATGTGGGTTTCCTTTAGCAGTTATGTCACTGTCAGATTTAATATCAATTCTTGGAATTATCGGTAATGTTTCAGCATCATTAATGGCAAAATTTGAATGGATTCAAACACCAACTCATAGTATTTCTTGCAAGGTATTTTAAAAATTATTATATATATTTAAAATATTTTTTAGATAATTATGTATGTTCTTCATACAATGACTTCATTTAGTACTTGGTGTTGGTTATTTGTTTCCGCAATACGGTATATGGCAGTTTATCATCCATTATGGCAATCTACTAGATGGGCATTAGGTGATTTAGCATTATATGGAATTTTAGCCATATCAATGTCATTAAATTTTTGGTTACTTATTGTTGTTAATTCAAGTTATTTTATGTGTGCAGAAATTCCACTTTCTAAAAATGTTGATTTTAATAGGTATAATTAATTAAAATTTTATTTAATAATTTTTTATTTTTATAGAATATTTCATATTATTGAATTTTTATGGAGTTATGTTTTACCAGCAGCTTTAACACTTTTTATGGATATTCGAGTAATATTTACAAAACCACCTGGGTTTATTGAACAATTTCAATATGATAAAAAAAAATGTAAAAAAACAACTTTTTTACGTCTATCAAGTCGCAAATCACTAGAATCTCCAAAATTTTTAGGTGATGTTGTAAGAAAGAATCAGGCTAATAAAAGAACAACAATGAAAAAAGCACGTTGTAATGTTTGGAGATTTTTACTTATTGTTACAATTAATCAATTGTTAAATGCTCCTGATAATGTTTTTAAAATGATGGCTATAATAGGAGGAACAGGATATACAGGAGATAATCGTTCTTTAATAATTCATACAATAGCATTAATTGGAAGATTAATGTATTTTTCACAATTTTGTTTTAATGCAGCAATTTTATCAATTATTGTTTATAATCATACAACTAGACCAAGAAAAATGCTAACATATGCTGAACAGTTTAAAAAAAGTACACTTAATGGATGTGAGGTAAAACTTATATAATATTATTAAAAATTAATGAGTATTTCAGAAAATAAGTCATGAATATTATAATTTATCACATGAAAAAGTAGAGTCTCAATCTGGTATAGGTATGGGAAGTTCTTTATTTAATGATGAAAAACTATCAAATAGAAGAGGTTCATTAAAGAAAGTTAAAAGGACTTCTTCATGTGCATTTAAATTAACAGATCTCAATAAATTTCATATTAAAAATGAAGTTAACTATAATGATGATAATAAAAACTATTTGAAAGTAACTGAAAGTGCTGAAATTACTTTAAATAGCTAATATTATAAAAAAAAATATTATTCTCTTTTTGTATAAAACTTTTTCCTATCAATAGTTAGTAAAATAAAAAATTTTTCATTATTATATATCTGTCATAATATATATGGAAACCTTTTAATAAAATTTTTTTTAGTAATCTCAACGGTCTCTTGAAAAAATATAAAAATTTTATTAAATAACTACTAAATAAGCGATGCCATTTTATGCAAAATATTTAAAATTTTTTAACTTTGCAACATTAATGGTTACAAATTTTTTATTAATATTTTTATGTTAAGTAACTAAAATTACATTGTTACGGAAGTTGTTTATTATTATAATTTGAAATTTAAAAAAATTAAATAAAAAATTTTGAAAAAATGTAAATTTAATTTTTGTTATTTACAAAGTTTAATAAAATATATTTTATATAAAAATTTCTACCTTTAAAAGTCTATTTTATATACTACAACATAATTAATAATGTTAGATAAAATTTATTAATATTTCATATATTAATGATTTTTTAAAAATTCAAATAGAACATTTATTAAAAATAAAATATTAAGTGAGTTTTCAGTAAGAAAAATGATATATGTAGTTTTTAAAAATATTTATAAAATATTAAAACATAAAAAAATTTTATAATTCACACATGATAATTAAACATAAATTTAATAATTGTAATTAAAATAAAATATTTTTGATTTTTTTAATTAAATTGTATAGACAAAAAACAATATTAAAAATTATTTCTAAAAGAAAAAAAATTATTACAGATATAAATTTATTTATTTTTATATAATACTATCACTTTTGGATTTTATAAAAAATAAAGAAAAAGTTAAAAAAAATTGTGTAAGGATTATTTTCTATTGCTTGTAAAATATATTTTTCAACGAAACTTTTTTCAATAAAATAAAATTTTAAAAATTATAAAAAAAAACCTATTAATGTCAAATATCTTTTTATAAATTATGAATGTTAAGGATAATTCTACTTTTGACCATGTATTTTCTCAATCAAATTTTTTTATACAAATAAAACAAATATTTGATTAAAAAGATACTAATGTACTTTTGTAAAATTTATAAATAACCTTATTGAAAAATTTTCAAAACTTTCAATAAAGATATAAAAGTTCAAGATTGGGGAAATTTTTAATTTTAATAAAAATGACAAAAGCTTTAAATTTTACTTTTTTTCAATTTGTCACAATAATTTTAAACATATATTGCAATAATACTAATTTTCATATATATATTTATTTATTTTTAACATTTTCTTATACAGACAGATAACTTGAAAATTATTAATAGTAATCCAACAATTTATTTTTATTTCTTTATAAAACTTTAATAACAAATATGTTTTTAAAAAGATAAATTTTTTTCATTAGAGAAATCATAAGATTATATTTGTTTCTATTAATAAAAATTTTATTTAAGTTTAATGTAATTATATTACAACATAATATATTTATATCATGATCCATATATTTTTGATGTAAATAAAATAGAATATGACTTTAATGACAATATTTCACTTATTTTTTTGTTATAACATATATACAATAATATATTAACAAAATATTTTTTTTTTATTAAATATGTAAATATAACAAAAAACAAATAAAGTTTTTTATTAGAATATTTTATTATTTTGATAATATTTAACAACTAGTGTAATAATTTTATAATTATGATTAATTTATAAATTTCATATATAATGTTTTAATCACAAGACTAATTTTTTTAAAAGTAAATTAGAAAATAAATGGTTAAAAAAAGTAATTATTTATGAAATACAAAAATTATTATAATAAAAGTTAGATCTTTATTTAAACTATAAATTTTTCAGTTTCATGGTAATTATTTTACTTTTATAATTATGTTGCTTTCATTAAAAGATAAAATTAAAATATTTAAATTTTTAATTTTGATCAACTTGTGCTTAATTGTTTAATAAATAAAAATGGAAATGAATAGAAAAAATACTGTTTTTGTAAAAAAAATAATATTATTATTATATTAAAATATTAGATTTCTGAAGACATATTTTTCTAGACAGTATCACATATTTTTAGCGTCTTCTAAAAATATTTTTGAAATATCAAAAATAATATTAAGTTTAATGAAAAAATTATGATTCAACATAAATTTAACAAAAATAATTCTATACATATTAATAAACATTATTTATTATAAAAAGATTTTATATTAACAAATATTTTGCTAAAAGTTACAAAATTATTATTTAAGCTATAAATTAAAAAAAAGTTGATTTAAAAGCTTATTAATTTATATAATCATTGCTTTTTAATTTTATATAACATTAAAAGTTTTTTTATAATGAATTACAATCAAATTTAAAAATAAAAAATTATAAAAAACTTTATTTTAAACTAAGACATTATTAAAATTTATAAGAAGAAAAAAAATTTTTTTATATTTTTTTTAAATTGTCAAATATTTCTAACATGTTATCTGATTAAAAAAAAAATTTGTAATAAATACCAAGTCTTATAAATTTAATCATTTACTATAGCATTAAAATTTTTATTACCATACGTAAGAAAAGATATAACTTTTTTAAATATATAATTAACATAATTTTTGAGCATTTATTAGCTATTTAATCTCTATAATAAAAATGTTTTTATTTTTAAGTGCTAAATATTACACAAATTAATTTATTGGTAATAAATTGTATATTCTAATAAAATTATATTACTAGTTATTTTCTTTAACGATTTTGTAGCAATTTTTCAAAAACAACACAGTTTTTTTTATACCAATTGAAATTGTTTTATTTTTTTTTTTAATTTTAGATTTTTTAATAAATTTTTATTCTATAACACACCATGTGAGATCAAAAATTGTTCTAAAAAATTCAATTTATTAGAGAGACAGGTAATATATTTAAAAAAAATTAAAATATTTCTATTATTAAAGGTAATAGTACTTTAAAATTAATTAACAACATAAATTTTATGTTATTATATTATTACTAAATGTAAATATGTTAATTTTAAATAAAAGTATTATAACTATATTAGAAATGTAATTAAAATAAAAAATAAACCGAATTAATAAAATAATTTAATATGAGTTTTATCAAAAATTAAAATATGTTTTATTTATTCTTATAATTCTTGATTAATTCAAGTACTAAACTTAAATATTAACAAATATATAAATTATAATGTATGTAAAAGAAATTAAAAATAGTTTGTATGTTTTTTCTTACATTTTTTTTTAATTTTAAAAATGCTTAAATTTAGCCGTATTTTTATATTATACAAAATTAAAATTTTTACTAAAAATTGTAATAATGCATAAAAAATGAATCATTAGAATATTAAAAAATAATTTAAATAAGTCTACATTCAACTTATTCTGTCTTATTAAATAAATATGTTATTTAAAATTCAACCAATATTAAGTATATGTTTTCTTAAGAATTTAATTTTTTATGAATTTTATAAACTAACGTTTACTAATTAACAAAAAAAGTCTTTGTTTAATCATTAAAAATGTAACATATTTTTCAAAAAAAAATTATACTTTTTTAGTATGGATTTTAATTTTTAAATGCTAAATATTTGTTAAGATGTTGCGATGAAGCATATAAAATAGTAATTTAGCTAAACCGGGATCAATTTAATACAATTTTATTAAGAAACTTTAGCCATATAAAAACATATTAATATACATATATTTACATAACTAAAACTTATCTTAAAATCTGAAAATATCTTCTTTAAATATCTCTTATTATATTTATCTTATTTTGAAAATTATATTTTAAAAAATATCCTGTTTTTAAAGACTAAAATAATTTATATATTTTTCACTAAATATAATTTATTTTTTTAAAACAAACTTTATTTAAAAGTTATTACGGTTAAAAAATACTATTAAATGTTAGTAAAGTAAAATATATGACAATTAAAATGTATGTAAATTTTTAATAAGTAAAATTATAAAATACAGTAAAATATTTAAAACACGCATTTAATTTATATTAAAATTTGTCTAAAACAAATAATTTTGTTACAAAAAAAATTAAAATTTAACAGAGTTTTAAAAGTAAATGTGAAAAAGTTTTGTTTAATATTAGAAATTTATTTTTTTTATTTCAATTTTTATGATATCTCTTTATTGTAAGTTGAAAGGTTTAGTAATTTTAAAGAAGAAAAAAAAAATAAAAAATAATTTGATCATTTTGTACTTGAAACATTTTTAAAATTAGTACTTTAGTTTATAATTTTAAAAAGTAATTGATAAAACATAATATAACTAATTTTTTTACAATGTAAAAATATTTTATCAAACTAGTCAATTGAGTAGAAGAAATAATAAATAAATTTATGTTCTTTCTTTATTAGATATCAAAAAGTAGTTAATCAATATTGAGTTATTTGATTTATTTTTAATTGCAAAAAAAAATGAACACTTTTAATTTTGTTATGTCACATCTTTTAATAAAAGCTTTTTATCAATCTATATAAAAATATAAAAAACATTAAAAAAATTAAAAATCAACAATACTTGTTTACAAATCACTACTGTACTAAAAGTGTATTTAACTTTTTATTTTTTGATACTATTTAAAACATTAACTATAAAGTTTCTTCTTTAAATTGTATATTTTAATAATTAGTTTGATCACTTTTAATAATAGTATATAGTTTTTAAAAATAATAGATGTTTAAAACAATAGTTAAATTTATTGTAATTTTCAAATATCTTCACCTAAATATTTTAAAAAATTAGATTTTTTTGCAATGATAAGATAATTAATTTTTAAATATATTTAGTACGGCAATATTATTATCAAATTTGCATGATTATTACTAATTATTTATTTATTAAGTTGTATGTAATTTTTTTTAAATATTTCTTTTTTTAATATAATTGAAACATATATAATAATCTTCTATTATTATAAAAAACAAGTGAAAAAAAAATATTTAGATTTAAAAAAGTAATTATTAATATGATAAATCAAAATTATATTATATCATATAGTTTATCATGTGACAAAATATAACAGTGCTTTAGATAATTTAATTGTTTATGTGTTTGATTAATGATTTAATAAAATCATTAAAAAATAGTTTACCTATAGAATTGAAAATAATTTTGACAAAAAAAAAACTACAGGAATTTTAAAATAAATAGATTAAATTAAAATTTTATCTATGAAACCATTTTATATTGTTGTTTGTCACTTTTTATCTAAGAAAAGAAATAATTTATTTATTTTTAATAATATTTTTGTTTGACATTGTTAATTTGTATGTAAGAACAATAGAAAAATTAGTAAAAAATTAGCTTTTGCATTTTTTAAATTTTTTAACAAAATAAATAATAAAAACATTTATTTATAACTTACTAAAATTTGCTCAAAAAAAGAAAGAATTTCATACCTATATAATAAAAAAAAAAGATTATGGTTATAAATTAGCTATGAAAAAAAGTAAATTATACTAATTGATAATATTTTTATGATATCATAATATAATAAAAGCTTATTAAATCACTAATTTTTGTCAAGAAATATATATATAATTTTCAAAATTATTCTTTATAATAAAAAATGATATAAAAATAAATGTTTATGATTTTTATAAAGTAAATATTCAAAAATTGTTTTTCATATTTAAAAATTAGCTTTTATTTTATCAATTTCCTTATTATATAAAAATATACCATTTTTGGTTTAATGTTTTTTTGGAAACTTTATATAATATATTTAAAAAGTAATGTAATAGTTAATAATTTTAATAAATACTTTTAAAAAAAAATATTTTTTTTTACTTTTTTTATTATTAGATAATTATAAATTAGAAGAATCAAAGTTTTAAATTTATATAAAATTAATCATTACAAACAAAATTATAATTGTTTAAATTAAAAAAAAAACATTTTTATTAATAATTAATATTGAAATAAAATTATTCATCTTTTTTTTAATTATATTCTAAATGTAAAATACATAATGTACATTTTTTTTAAATATTTTGATAATAAATTTAATACTGATTTTAATTCTGACATTAATCAATTAAAATATAATTATTTTTATAAAATTTATTTTTGTCTTTAATAGTAATAACCTATATAATATTTATTAAGTTTTAATAAAATGAAATGTTTAAAATTTTGAAGCATTAGTAATTTTGTAGGAAGTTATTAAAATTTATTTCAACTAATTTACCTTTTGGACATTTTATAAATGATATTTATTATAATTTTTCTTATAAAGTAGAAAATTTATTTTCTTATTTAATGGTACGTTAGTATAATTTTGTTAAATGTTATTAAATTAAATATGATTTGATTAATAAATTTATAGGAAAATTAAATTTTATTATTAATTAATATAAAAATTTACTTGTAAAAATAATTTTCTTTTAATATATCAAAATTTTTAGATAAAATGGTAAACAAAAGTGAAAAAATTTTTTTAATTTACCATTAATTTATCATTCATTCTTTTACTGTTATATAAACATTATTTAATACATAATAAATGTAATATAAATATAATTCTCTTTTTTAAATTTTATTTAATAGTCATATAACTATTAGAGATCATTTTTTTTAGAAAATCAAAAAAAAAATTTCTTTTATAATTTTTTATTATACATTTTATATATTATTATATATTTTTATTAATGTCAAAGATAATTCTTTATTCTTTTTTTATTCAAAAAAAAAAACATTTAAAATAGATTTAAAGCTTATAATTTTATATTTAACTTTCAAGGGCAAATAATAAGGAAGAAAAATTATTAAAAGACCTTCAGTAGATTTTTTTGTGGTATTAAAATTGAACAACAAAAAAAATTTATATAATTTTGGTGTTAGGTATATCATTATTATATATTTATAATTAAAAATTTATTATATTTTTCATCTATACTAAAAATTATCAATAAGTTGTATATATTTTTTTAATGATAATACTTTTGTACAATATAAATAAAATATTATTATAATAAATTTAGTATACATATAATATTCTTTATCTTTAGATTTATAATTGAAAATATTAGCATCTTACAGGAAGATACGTGATTCTTAATATTTATATAGCAAATACAATGTTACTTAATACTGTTTGATTTTCTAACTATTGACAATATGTATAGAAAAGTGACCATCTTTGCTTAACATTCTAAAAATTGGACGAGTGTATCATCTACCTGTTCTTTATGTACAGGTCAATGTTATTGGATTGTATCTGATTTTACATCAATAAATCCATATATTACCTTATTTTAATAATTTTTATATTTATTTATATATAGTTGACCAGTTGTCTTGTGACGTTTCTTTATTCAAAAATAATCAAACAAAACTGGTATTTATTGCGATATTTTCGTCAATTTTATATATTAAAATAAATGGTAATTAATAAATACATACTATTTTATTTCTATTAAAAGTTTGTAAACATTAGCTATCAATTTTTCTCATTTTTTTTTAATAAATTTTATTTAAAATATTAAATAAAATTATCCACAAAAAATTTATAATTATTCTTTAAGTATATTTATTATATATAAAATTTAATCCATTTAAAACTAGTAAATTTGTAAAAATGTTTTATCATTGTCCATCTTATTTTAACAGCCATCAATAGAGTTTTATAATACACCAAATAAAATAAATTTAAAACATCCACATATATACTATTCGTTTTTGATTATCGTTGTAAGGAGTACCTTTTATTTGTACCATTGCGCAAAAGTTCCCTGATTTAGAAATAAAAGATTTATTATAGATTTGATTAAATTCTCCCTAAAGTATTATAACTATTTGTTAAAAAAAATATATATATATATATTTAAATTTTAATTATCTATCATTTTTATATTATCGGAGTTATAGAAAATATTGTATTACAAATATTTATTATTTAAAAAAAGGTTATATTATTAAAGTTATCTAAAAATAATTTTTTCTATACTTTTTAGTACTTTTAAATTGTTTTTCATTTTAAATATTCTTATTTTAAACAATCTATATATTTAAAATTTTATATAAATAAGTATATTTTATTATTTTTAAAGTACCTTAATATTGTTATTTCAATTCACATATATTTAAGTTTTTCTTTTATTACTTCCGATGACATTTTTAACACATTTAAAATAAAAAATTTGTTTTACCTTCTTTATGTAAACAAAAATTTGATAGTATAAATTTATTTAACAATATTTCATGCTTTAATGCCATTTTATTTTTAGTTTCAATAATCTCATTTATAACTATTATTGTGCTAGAAATAATTGAAATATATTTTTTTTTAACAAAAGAATAATAGAATAAAATAGAGAATTTTTTTTAAAAAATAAAAACTCTTTTCTAGTTATTTTAAAATTGGTTTGATTTATATTATGGGCCAAATAAATTCAAACACAAGAAATAATAACATTTTTAGGAGAAGAGGTACTACTGATAATGCAAATGCAAGATATACTGAAGAAGGATTAGAAATAGAAAATTTTCAACCAAAAAGTGATGGAACTGTCTTTGGTTCACATTTTTTAATGGGTGGTGGAATTTATGAATCTATTAAACATGATAATTTTTTATTTGGTGATTTAGTAGATTTAGAACATGTTGGTAGTAAACCAACACATGTAAGTTTTTTTTTTTTCTTTTAATTATTTTATATATTTTTTTACAATTGTATAGTTTCCTTATGAAATTCAACCCGGTCCTGATACAATTGCTACATTAAATACACTTGTCAACATTCGTCGTAATTCAATTTGTTTTGGTAAAAAAAAAGATAAAAATAATAGTGATGTATCTGTGGAATTTATTTTTGATTGTGATTCACCATGCTATGTTCAAATTCATTTTCATGCTAAAGAAAATATTGATGGTTTAGCATTAAGTATAATGTATGAAAAAAATGAAATAATGTCATCTAAAAAATTTTATTTTGATACTGGTTCAAATATTTTATTTAATCAATTTTCTTTTAAACCAGA
This sequence comes from Strongyloides ratti, assembly GCF_001040885.1. Taxonomy (NCBI): domain Eukaryota; kingdom Metazoa; phylum Nematoda; class Chromadorea; order Rhabditida; family Strongyloididae; genus Strongyloides; species Strongyloides ratti. The sequence goes on along the minus strand of NW_020171518.1, from coordinate 29,984 downwards.
TGACTATAATTTAATTCCTGTAGGTAAAAATTTTAATGAAAATGGTGAAACTAATGATAATTCTTCATCACCATTTTCACAAGTTGTTATAGAAATAAGAAGTACAGGTGAAAAGAATGAAATTTCACATAATGAACATGCACAATTAACATTTTGTAATATTGTTAAATCTAACGATAAAAATTCATTTTTAATGTTAAAACCACAAAGACAAAAATTATTTGTAGATGGTGTATTGTATTTGTTACAAGAAGTATATGGAATTGAAAATAAAGAATATGAAACATCAATGATTGATGAAAATGGAAGTGAATGCATTATTTGTATGTCTGATATCCGTGATACTGTCATTTTACCATGTCGTCATTTATGTATTTGTAATAATTGTGCTGAAACTTTACGATACAAACAAAATAATTGTCCTATTTGTAGATCTCCTTTTAGAGCATTACTTCAGATGAAAACTTGTCGAGTTATTGGAAATGGTAATTCAAATGAAGGACAATGTAATGGACGAGTTAAATATGAAATTCAAACATTAATTGAGTCATTAAATGGGATTAATTCTAGCATGAGTCATAATAAACAACATTTGCCCAAATTAGGTTCAACATCTGTTGAAAATGATAAAGATAATGAAAATAATATACTTACTAATCATAATGAACTTAAAATTTCTTCAACAGATAATAATAGTTGCCGCAAACTACAAGAAGTGTTAAAAGCAAACAATACAACAGAAGTTAGTGTAATTGTGGAGGAAGAAGAAATAGAATTACATGATTTAGATAATAACATAGTTAAAATAATAAAGGAAGAAATTAATAAAGAAGATGAAAATAAAAATAAAGAAAAAATTAAAGATGACAATTCCAATGAATAAATGAGTAAAGAAATATATGTATATGTTCAAGTATCATTAAAGATACATAAAAAAAAAATTACATTCTATATATACTTAAATATATTAACATATCAATGAAAAACTAGACTAAATTTCAAAGTTGACTATATCCATTAAGCCTGACACTTGGTTACATTACCACTTAAATCAACAAAAACAAAATAAACATGTCTATAGTATAATAACATTCATTTTTCAATATCTAATTCATTTTTCACTATATTTATCTATATCTTTGAAATAAGTATTTCAATAAATAAACCTAGATAAAAATTTTAGAAATAAAAAAAAAAAGTTTTTTTATTTCGAAATAAACGGTTAAATAAAAATTTATCAAAATTTAATTAACATATATTTTTATAATTAAATTATTTAATATTTATATATATATTTATATAAATTATTTTTAATTATTATTACGAAAATATTGTTCAATAATTTACATTTATGTAAATAATATTTTAGTCATTATTTTTTGTAACTATAATAACTTAACAATAGTAAAGAAGAAAATTTTGATGTGTATATTATTTAAATATTTGTATAGAAAAATAAAATATATGATAGATGATGTTGGCAATTTAAAATCATATAATAAAATGGATATATTTTTTTAAATTTAAATTTAAAATTTATATTTTAATATGAATCTTTTATTCTTATTTTAATTAAATTTTAATATATTTTTTAAAAATAATAAAATTTTGTATTTTTCTTTTTATTAATAATAATGGTAGGATTTAGATTTAATTAAATATTAAGTGAAATAATATAGTTAAAAGAGAACAATTTTTCTACTACTTCATTATTTTAAATATTATAGAAATAGAGAGGTATAATAATAAAAAGAAAAGGGGTCTTTATTTTTATTAATGTTTAAAAGAAAGAAATTTTTATAATGATTTGTACCACTAATAAAATATTTAACTTGATTTTTGGATAATTTAATTACTGAAGAAATATTATTTTAATAATTATATTTCTTAATCATTATCTTTAAAAATAATCGTAGATCTTTATATATAAATCTAGTCTACATAAAATTTTCTATATAAATTAGTTTAATTTATAAATAAAAATTTTTTCTATTAAATATAAAGTTATTTGGTATATTTTTCCTTTCAGTGAAATAACATATATATATATCTTTTTAGAACATATTATTTATATAAATAAGTTTTTATTTTTTATTGTTACATCTTATTAGTTTAAACCTTGACCTAATATAATTTTTGTTTGTATTTATTGTATTAAAACAAGAATAATTAGTACGATTTTAGGCAATTATACAAAAATTTTTTACTTAAATAATCATTATTATTAATTTATTTATATATATACTATTTTTAAATTATTTTATTTTTTAGATATGATAATAAGTAATAAATTATTTATTTTACTTTTAATTTCTGTTGTAACATTAGTATCTACTAAAAAGGATGATAAAAAGAAAGAACAAGAAAAAATTGTAAAGAAGAAAGATCTTTCACATGGATTTCCAAAAGAAATTGATTGGATTGAATGGGATAAGGCAATAAAAATTGCAAAAGATCTTAACAAACCTATTTTTTTGATGATTCACAAGACTTGGTGTAATGCATGTAATCTTCTTAAAAAGAGTTTCTTTGATGATCCAGAACAAGAAAAAATTATTGAAGCATCTAAAGATTTTGTTATGGTAAACTTAGAAGATGATGAAGAACCAGAAGATCCAAAATATGGACCAGATGGTATGTATATTCCAAGAATACTTTTCTTATCAACCGATGGTACACCATTAAAAGTTGACAATAAAAAAGATTATCCACATAATCATTATTATTATCCAAGAATTAAATCTGTTCTTAAAGGTATGCAAAGAGCAATAAAAGTTTTTAATGGTGAAGATGAAAATGACAAAAAACTAAAAGTTGAAACAGAAAATATGTCTAAAAAAGAAAATAAAGATAAAAAAGATTTAGAAAAAGAAAAAGATTTAGAAAAGAAAAATGATACAGAAAAGAAAAAAGATACAGAAAAAAAGAAAGATTCAGAAAAAAAGAAAGATTTAGAAAAGAAAAAGGAATCAGAAAAGAAAAAAGATTCAGAAAAGAAAAAAGAATCTGAAAAGAAAAAAGATTCAGAAAAGAAAAAAGATTCAAATAAAAAAAAAGATACATATAAGAAAAAGGAGTCAGAAAATAAAAAAGACACAGAAAAGAACAAGAATAATAAGAAAATGAAGAAAGAAGATGATATTGAAGGATGCCCACATGCTGCAAAAGCTAAAGCTGCAAAAAAAGCGGCTGAAGAAGTTAAAAAACAAAAAAATAAGGAAGATAAAATAAAAAAAGATAAAAAATTTGATAAATCAGATAAAAAAGAAAAGGATAATTCTAATGATAAGAAATCTAAAGATCAAAATAAATCAAAGGATAATGATAAAAAAAGTAAAAAGAACGCAAAAACAGAATTGTAATTTTTTTACATATACTTATTAATCACTTATTGATGCTGTAGTTTTATTTATTTAACAAATTACTTATATTTTTTTAAAAATTATATTTAAAATCTTTTAAGTCATTTTTAATAATATTAATACCATCTTCTAAAGCATGTTTAAGTCTCATGATTAAAATATCTTCTTTATATCTTCGACTTTTTATATTTTTGTCACTCTTATCAGAAGTATAATTTGTAAAAATTGATATCATTAAAATCAATTGATATGTTTGAAAAAGTTGACTAAATTTATAACATTCTTTAAAATTTTCTAATGAAAATGGTATTGGAATATCTCCTAATTCTTTTTTTAAAACATTATAATAATAATCAAAAATAGTATCATGATATTTATTTCTAATATCACCATTTACTGATATCATTAAAAATCTAGCAATATCTAAAGTTGGATTACCCAAATGTAAAAATTGCCAATCAAACAATGCTTCAACATCATTTGTAATATATCCGTCTTCATCAGTTTTAAAATAGATATTATTTGTCCATATATCACCATGACTTAATAATAAAGGAAGTTTGTAGTCAATATGAGATATCATATTTACATATTTAAAAAATTTTTCATTTGTTACAAATGGAAGAAATTGATTAAATAAATTTTCTAACATACTTCCATATTTTTTTGTAAGAATTTCAATATGTCTTTTTGTGATTATATTTAAATCATCACCAATAAGTGGAAATTCCATATTGTAATGCTTAATTCTTTCCATATTTTTTATCGAAAATGAATGAAGTTTTGCAACAATTTTGATGACATTATTTATCTGCCCCAAAGTTAATGATTCTGATACATCTTGCATTTTACCTTTATCTCCCATATCTTGCATTAATATACATCCATGAATCTTTTTGTTTGGTATCCAATATATAGCTTCAAAAACTTTAGGAAGTGGACAATCAGTAAATTTAACTTTATTATAAAAATCACACTCTCTGTTATGCATTCTCACAATTGAATTATACATATCATCACAAGTCTATAATAAAAATACAAAAAAAAATTGTAAAAAGCTATTACCTTAAATTTTTTACCATTATCATCAACACACATGGACTTATTAATAGCATCTTCCAAATGTAATGAACCAGGTACTTTTAAAATGGTGCTAAAAGTACTTTCATCTTCAGCTGTAAATATAATTTTAAAAACTTCTGAAAAACATCCTTTTCCATCACTCAGATCAAAAGAATATACATTCACAATTTTTTTCTCTTTTTGATTACATTTATCATCAAGTTGCAAAAATTTTTTAAAATTAGCATCCTTAGATTTCAAAGTATCAAGGACCCATTGATATGAAAATTTTCCATTTGAAATGAATATATTACTTAAATCATACATGATTAAAGAATAATTATTTTGATAAGACAAAAATTTTATATATATATATATTTTTTTTCGTAGTACAATCTCCACCTATTTAAACAATAATTTTAATTTATGTTAAATATTTTTATATATTATTTTATGTTGATTGATAATTTTAGTAGAAAAAAAATTTATATATATGATTTTAAATTAAAAAAATGCAAAAACCCGTATAAAAATAAATTTTTAGATATTTATTAAAATTATTTATTAATAAAGTGTTACATTTTTAGTATCTTTTTGTTTACTATTAGTGTATTAGTTGATGTGAATTGATAGTTATAACAATTTATTATAATTGGAAAGGTATATTAAATTAAATAAAAAAGTACATGAGACTAAAATTGTCACATTTAATAAATGTATTAATTTGATATTATAAATATTCACCCACTTAAGTAAAATTTTTTATGTATATTTAAAAAATTAAGAAAAAATAAAAACTTTTAAAATTAAAATAATTTAAAATTATTTTAAGTATAACAACAAAAAAAAAACAGGTTTTTTTCAAAATGTATTAATAGTACAATATCGAAACAATATATCATATAAAATATAAATTATGAACCAAAAAAAAAAGAGATAACATTTGCTTTTATATCCGTTATTACAAAGATCCTTTTCACAAAAACAAAAAATATTATTGGTTATTGTTGTCGTTAAATTATTATTTACATTTGATCCCATACAATATTCTTTATATGAAGTTATAAATGGTTTAGGCTTCACCCACATTTTATCCCAACATTCACGATAAACAATTTCTTTACCCTTATAATTTCCTTTCCATTTGGCACAAATTCCTTTGTTATTTATGTCATTCTTACATATTCGAATATTTGCACGTAATAATTGAAATGATGCTTGAAATGGACTAACATCAGCGCATGTATAAATATAATTTGGAATTGTTAATCCACTCTATAACAATTATTTTTGATCATTTATTTTTATTTTTAAAGTTTAAAAATTACCTCATTAATAATATTTACAATATTATAATATTCTTTTGAAAATTTTGGTATTGTTTTTGATATATTCTTAATTGAATAATGTGGTTTTGGTGAATAAACAGAAAAACATGAAAAACATAATGTTTCCATATTATTATTATTATTATTATTTTCTTTTTGATTATCATTTAAAATGTTATATTTATATGATGAGACTAAAATGTATTTTAATATATATTTTTTAATAAATAATAAATTTCAATAAAATTATTATATAGTAATAAGTTTTATATAGTTTTTTATATATAAATAAATATGACAAACTTACCATAAAACGATTGATAGTTTATTAAAAAAAAATAAATTATAATATTTGGAATGCATAACATTTTTATAGTACGTATAAAAAGTATACTTTTTAATTAAATCAATTGATCAAAGAATCTAAAAAAAAACTTTTAATTTTCTAACACAAATATTTATATATATAAAAATTAATAAAATCTCAATATTATTTTAAATTTGTTTTTTTTTTCTCAAATAAATAACAAACCTTAAAATTTGAATGGCAAAGACAACTATAATATAAATATAGGAAAAATTGACTTTTTTTTTTCTTCAAAATATTTAACAAAATATTATTCAATCTGTACTTTAATGAAAAAAAAATAGTATTGAGTTAATTGTTAGTTACACTTAAATGAACATAATTTTTCAAAACTTTAAAATTTTTTTCTTTATTTTATTAGACATTTTAAATATTATTTTTCAAACTATTTTAAACATTTTAAATCTATTTTTTAAGTAAATAAAAATTATTTTTTTTTAGATTATATCAATTATGACATTTAGGCTAAAATTTTAATAACTATATTTTTACCAAATGTCGATTTTATTCTATTACATATGATGTTAGAAAAGGGATATAAAAATGTTCTCTCTTCTTTTATTATTAAATAAAGCATTAAAATTTTTATTCTTTTTTATATGTAATCTACGTGTGAAAAAAGAAAAATTAATTTATTAAATCAGGTGGAAGAAAGTAAAATAATGGTTACAAATTATTAAAAAATTTTAATATTTTAAAATAAAAAAAATTATTAAAATATTCTTAGTCTTTACTATAATAACATTTTTGCTATTTATTATCTACTTTTTATAATAATGTGTAAAGATATTTTTTTTTAAATTTAAACAATATTACTTAAAACATAAATATCAGAATATTAACAAAAAATAAAAACTAAATTTTGAATGTCTTCTAATGTAAAATTAAATCATTCATCTTTACATATTTAGAAAAAATAAAAATTTTTTTTACTTACCATTGGATATCTTCACAAAATTAGTTATTTTATTTCACAGAAAATAAAAAGTGACAATATTATTTTTTTATTATTTAGTTTGTTTTTTCACCATTTAATGTTACAAATATGAATACACAAATAATGTATTTATAATGCACTAGTAACTTTCACTAAAAAATTTTTTCTTTTTTAAATACAAATTAATCATAGTAAAGTTATATTATTATTATTATAAAAAATGTAATAACAATAAAAAATGTAAAACATCTATAAAATTTATTGACTTTTTGATGAATGATAAAGATGGTCATTTATATTAATAATAAAACTTTAATATTTTAATAACATAAAAAATTAAAAGTAATATTTTTTATATGATAGATAAAAATGTAAAATATATTTAAAAAAAAAATCAAGAAATGTATGTAGCTAATATAAGTAATTAATGTATTTTTATAGTAATGTAATATTATTTTTTTTTTTCATTGTCAAATATAAGAGTGAAAATATAAATAAGACAATAAAAATTTTTTTTATAAAATTTATTCTTTTCCTTCCTTTAACAAATCATTCTTTTGACTGGTTGCAACAAATGAGAATGAACATAATACTGCATAACATATTTGGTCAGCCTAAATACGGTAAAAATTATTAAAAGATTTAAAATAGTATATATTTATAATATAAAGTATATACAAATAAATATAAAGTTACAATAACGAGTTATTTTTATTGACATATTCTTATTAAATGTAATGGAATAAATTTTGGAATTTCATGATTAACTAATATTGTTGTCTCATTATTTTCTTCAATTTCTTTTTTTGGTAATTCTTCAGATAATGTTGTTATAACTGAGAAAACTCTATGAAGATTCCAAACTATATCTTGAGCCTAAAATTGTAAAAAGATTTCACAAAAACAACCACAAATATATTTAATAAATATAACAAAACACTAAATTATAATATTAACAATATATACTTACCATATTTGAATAAAATCTTCTTTGTTCAAGTTGTTGTTTTTCACGATCTTAAATATTATTTATAAAATGTTAATCTTTAAATAAACTTACTAAATTCTTCAATCATAAATTGATTACCACCAAATGTATTACATTTTTTAATATCTTTTAAGTCAATAAAATGATTCCAATTAGCAAAAGTTAATTTGATTCCATCTATTCTAACTGTTAATAAACCACCCTGATTAACTGTAGTATCATGTACAGGAAATTCACCCTCTAAATCTCTACCAGCAACTGTTACTTTTCCTCTAGCTGCAGCTCGTTCCATTGCTGCTTTCATACAATTATATAATTGTCTACATTTTTTAGTATAAAATTTATGCATATAAACTTGATCATCTTTTTTTCTCCATATACATAATACACGTGTTTTTGGAGAATATGTCATATTAACAAGTCTTTCATACCACCATCTTTCCATAATTGATCCTGTTACAGCTCGTAATACAACAGCATCATCACATACCTCCATAAATGCTAATTGACAATCACTATCTGAACCAATATTTACAGCAAATGATTGTTTTTGCATTAATCTTGATACTAAAGGTTTTAAAGGAATTTCATTTGTTGCTTCATTTGGTAATTGATCAAGAAGTTGATTTATTTTTTTTGAATAAATTAATCCAATATGTGCTTTACCTAAAAGTCTTCTAACTTTTTGTTGAATTAATTTTTTATTTGTACCACACATAACCATATATGCAGTCATATTATGAAGAAGTGTTGCTAAAATTCTATCTTCATCTAATTCAAGACGTTTTTTTTCTGTATCACTTAAACTACTATAACGATCTATCAATTCTGATGGTTCTTGATCCATACCAATTTTATCTCTTTCCTGTGCTACAACATCAAAAAAACCATTCTCCCAAAATGTCATATTTTGCCATAATGGATTATTAGTTCCAATTAAATCAACATACAAAAAATGTTTTGCCATATTTGTTGGTGTTTGAATATAATTACTATCTGTTGTTCCAGATATACGTCTTGTAAATGTTAAACTTTTAGGTGGATTTGGTGATCTTGGTAAATGTGCTAATTGACCATTTGGATTTGAAGTATCTTTAATATTTGTTAATGGTGTAAAAGAAATTGGTCCTTTTGGTTCATTAGGATTTAATATTATTGGTGTTTTTTCACCATCTTCAGGATTTTTTATAATACTTAATAATTTGGTTGTTTCAGTACAATTTATATTTATTCTAGCTAAATTATTTTTACAACTTAATTCTTGTTGAAGTCCTATTGGTGCTTTTACAGGTCTTGGTGGTATTGGTGGTGGTATACTTTTATCAATTACCTCATTTGTTAAATTTTTTTGTTTTGTTTCATCAATATTACTCATATCTAATGAACTTTTATTTTGCTTTGTATCATATGATGTAGCAGGTAATTTAATTTGTGTATGTTCATCTTGTAAATTAAGTTTATAATTACCTGATGAAGGTGTTGTAATATTACTATCAATTTCACTATTTGGTGTTGTTATACCATCAGAATTAAACCAAAAAACACAATGAGCTATTTCAAGAACATGAAGAATTGATGCTAATCCACTAGAACCATTTGCATTAAATGATGTTTCTAATCCTTGTATGCATGCTTGTAAAATTTTTAAATATCCTTTATATTGTGCTTTTGTTAATTTAAAATTTTGTTCATACTCTTCTTCTGTATATTTAATAGATAATCCTAAATTTAATTTTTGACAAACTAATTCTCTTAAACTTTCATCTTCCATTAATCTTTTAACTTTTGAAAATGTAAATACACCAATACTATTTCCATTAAGTATTTGGTCACATGCATCTTTTATAATTTGTTGATTTTTTCTTTGTTGAGATGCAGCTAAATTTGATTCTTTATCAGATTTTTCTTGTTCTGATGAATGACCTGTAACATCATGTAATGGTCGCATTGTTTTTTCTTTTAAAGCTTGTGCTTTTGGTGTTGTTTTACTTATCATTTGTGATAACATATCAGAACTTCTTTCTGTAAAACCATTTATTGTATTCATAAAATTTGGACCAAGCATTTTTTCACCAGAATCTGTCATTGTTTGAAATCCTTTAATACCAAAAGCTTTTATTTGAGGTCTACGTATTATTCTTGATGGTTTAGATATATATGGTGTATCCTTTAATTTTTTTTCATTATTATCATTTAATAATAATGATGACTGATTTTCAAATGCCATATGACCTTTATCATTTCTTTTTAAAACCATATTTTTAGCCATTCTAGCAAAATCTGGTTCACTATCCATTGTTGATACATCAGATTCACTATCAGGTGTAGTTCTTCCACTACTAACAGAACTACCAAAAGACTTAACACTAATATCATCTGGAATTTCTAACTTTGATGGTGGGCAAAAAATATGATTAACATGTGTTATTGGTTTATCTTCAGAATTTTTTTCATTATCATCTATTTCATCATTTTTACATAATTCATCTAATACATTAGCACCTTCAATTTCAGAACTACTTTCTTCTGCTTCTGATTCATTTGGTAAATTAGTACCAATTTTTCTTGTCATTTCTAATGCCTCTTTTATTGTAGAATTATCAGGATAAACTAAGAAATGTATAGGCATTAAATTTTCATGAAACCATTTAGCTTTATCACCAATTTGTGATGCTTGTTGTATACCTGTTTGTACTCTAACATACGTTTCATTTCTTGGACATAATGAACATTCAGCAAAATATTCAACTGATTGTGTCATACATAAATCTTTTATAAATTGTGATTTTGTAGGACGACTTTGAAGAAAAGATTCTATTTGTAATGCAACAACAGGACGTGGATATAATCTTAATGTTCTTGTATGTTCAGAAAAATTAAGAAAGATATTTGGACTATTATAAAAATTTATCATCCCAACACGAACACCAATATCAATTTCATCTTCATCTAATTCATTAGTTAATTTTTTTTCATCATTATATATACCAGAAATTTTACCTAATGCAACTTCAAAATCATATTTTAATTTATCTCTTTCTGGTTGAGGAAATTCAGGTATTTCCATATCTTCTGGTATATTCATTTCATTAGTATCTAAATCAACTAATATAACATCATTTGGTACTTCAATATTTTTAAAGGCAAAGAAAGAAGATGGTAAACCAATAATAAATGGTGTAGGAGCTAATAATATATTTTCAGCAGAAGGCATATAAGATGGTAAAAGTGGAATTACAGGAAACATATATTCTAAAGGATACATTAAAGCAACTAATGCCATAACACACATACTAACAGCATTGTAATTTGTTGACTGTAAAATAACTTTATATTCTAACATAACTGCTGATAATAATTTTAATGTTGTTTCAATACCTAACAACTCTAATGGCAAATGAAGTGGAAAATCAACTAAAGAAAACCTTGTATGATCTGGTAATGCTAATGTAATCATTGGCATAAATTCTTTTGGTAATAACTAAAAAAAAGAAAAAAAAAATATATTTGTATATATATTTAAATATAAATTATAATAATTAATTTATATTATAACATACCTCTAATTCTATTTTTGTTTTACCTGGTACTGGTACTGGTGAACTAAGAACCATTAATATCCATGTCTCTATATCTTTTATTTCTTTCATTACCTCTTCTGGAATATATTGTGAACTCCAATAACCTAACAATATAGACCAAACTGCATTTTTTGGAATATTTTCATTTTTATTACACCTATAATTTGCTGCTATAATTATTTTTCGCAGTAAATTAGCAATTTCTCTTAAACCAGATAAAAATGGATGATGACTAATAATACATATACTTGTTAAATGGCTCAATGAAATTCTTTTTTTAACTTTTATTGGTCCAGTAGCATTAGGTTCTTTTGATACAGAAGGATAATTTATTTCAATAGGATGTGGTGAATTTAAATAAAAATTTAATGAAACACCATATCTAATTTTTGCGGAATCTTTTTCAGTTAATGTAAATACAAAAGAAGAAATTTCTCTTCTTTGTTGCCATTTTTTTCTTGAAACTATAATAAATATATAAAATTATTTTTTTTTTTTAATAAAAAATTACCTAATGTTATACATCCTTCTGGTTGACAAAAAAAAGTAACATCTTTTGGTAAAGCAAAATCTTTGTGATCATCAGATGGGTAACGGCGTAATATATTAGAATTTGATATTAGTACATTTTTTTTTTCATGTTGAGCAAAAGAAGTCAACAAAGGTTGCGACTCAAATTTTGTATTTTCTCTTCTCCCTACCAACACCAAATAATCAAGAAGTCTTGGACATAATTCTTTATTTTTATCATCCATTTTATATAATGAACATTACTCTAAAATGATAAACATTCATGTAAAAACATTGAATAAAATATATTAAATAAAAAATTTTTTATAAATATTTTTTATTTATAGTAAATAATTATAAAGGAAAGAATTGAATAATAATATTAGAAAAAAAAAAATTTTTTTTTAGAGAATTTATTATTATTTTAAATAATAAAAAAAATAACTATAAAAAGATATATAACTATTATTTAAGATCATTTTTGTTAAATAACTATATCAAAATCAATTGAATAAAAATTAGTTTTTAAAAAAAAATAAAATAGAAAATGCATCATATATGATAAGAAAATAGTATGTACTTGTAAATAATCTTTTACAACAAAACTAAGTGCAATAATACTATAAAGAAAATGTTCAAAATTTTTGAAAAGAAAGCAGCTGTTATAAAACTATATCCATCTATCTTATATCTGATATTTTTATAAACATATAGAGTTTAGTAAAAATGCATGGCATTATGAAAGTTTTCTATATATCTTGGTACGCTACCCTTTACACCATTTAAATATTCCTGAGTAGAAAAATATTTTTGTATAACCCTTACAAATAATGCTCTTATTCTACATATAGATATATACATATATTTTGTCTACTATTAGAAATAACTATAAAGCTAAAAATGAAAATGTGTATGATGATGAGAAGACGGAGAAAAATAATATGGACAAGTGATGGTAAGTGTTTTAGACATAATGAAAGATGAAGGAACAAAAATTTATGAATTAGCTAAATGTTTATATAATATATATTTAAAATATAAGTATTATCAATGGATAATCATTAAACAATTTTACTATTATATTATACATTTTAAATTTAAATAGGCAAACAATAAATTATATAACAAAAAAAAAAATATATTTATATATAAATAATATATAATGCCATTTTTGGCAATGTGTCTATTTAAGGTGGTATGATAAATTGTATTATTAGATATATCATATATCAAATTTTTTGTTGTCCTTTTACTTTTATAAAATAAAACAATCTTTGAAGGATAAAAAAGATTAACAGTAATCCATAGTTGTTAAAACAAAAGAGTTAATTAAAATATGTGAAATAGTATTATATAATCTTATTATCTTTAATATTATTTAAGAAAAAAATAATTATTTTTACATTATAATATTAATATATTTATATAGAAAAAAAAAATGATACAATTGTTAAATGTAAGAAAAAATGTTAAATTAAATTGAAATACTTTTTTTTTTATATATGTTAACAAAAAAATAATTATAAAAAAATAAGCTACAATTTTATATAAATTGTTATAAAAATGTGAAAAAAAAATTATTTTAATTTTTTTGATATAATACAAAAATTTTTAAATATAAATTTATTAAATATTAAAATATTTATAAAGGGATAAATAAAAAATACAATATATCTAAACAATCGTTTTTTAATTTTTTAATAATAAAATTTTGTAAAATAAGTTATTATTTTATACTTAGGTATAAATATACTTGATTGGTAACAGTTAAATAAAACCAAATGACAAAAATATTTTTTTTATAGTTATATATATACGATAGTGAAAATGATAGATACAAAAATATACTGATGAAAATATAAAATAAAACTTAATATTTCCCGTAAGCAATAAATGAGTATTATTATATGATTATAACTGTAATTATGGAATTGGATCGTTAATGAAAAAAAAAATTATTTTTAAGAATAGTTGTTTACAGTTAATATTGAATATATTTATATAAGATAAAAAGACGATACACATTAAACATATATATGTGTATTTTTTAAATTTCAAAATAAAAGAAAAAATTTTATTATGACACGTCAAAGTCATTTTTTTCTTTTTTTATTTGTTAAATTTGTCTAAGATAAAAAGCTTTTTTAAATTTTTGTTACTTTTCATTGCTATAACAATTTATAATATAAATTTAAAAACCGTAATGAATTATTTGAAGATTTTTAATACTTAATGATAAGAATAATAATTTTATATGATAAAATAAATTAATATTAAAACGAATATTTTATTTAAAATACATACAATGATTTTTTAATCAAAAAATGTGTAAATGATAATAAAAAAAAATTGAAAGTAATAATGTTTTTCTACATTTTGATATTATAGCGTATTAAGTGCACTTTTAATACGATTATCAGGAAATTCCCCGCATAAATATAATCAACAACTAATTTGTTTTAAAGAAAACAAAAAGAAAAAATTAAAAATTGATGGTTGTTGAGGTGATCAAAAAAAAAGTACAGAAATAAAAAAAGAACATGTCATAACTGAGTATGGTTAGTTAATTTGTGAGAATCCAGGAATAACAAAAAAATAAAAATTGTACATTTAAAAGAATTTTAAATATTCCTAAGGTTATCTCTTACTCTTCTGAAACAGAACGATTCATGTCCAATAAGTCAAGTTTCATATTGCGGAAATTTTTGACTTCATCAAGGTTGTCATCAGCAAAAACATTAGATGAAATTTGTTCATTTCTATGTCCAATAAATGGATTTTCTGACATATTAGATAAAGCTTCACCGGCTCCTGTAATTGAATCAACTGCTGATGTTGAAGGAGTTCCAAACAAATTCATTTGATTATGAAATTTGGAATTATCCATATTTATTAAAGAATTGTTATGGCAATTAAAATTCCTATATTGTTCAACTTGTCGTTCAAGAACAGAAATTTTATGTTGCATATGTTTTCTTTCAGTATTTAAATCTTCAATTTGTTGTAATAAATTTCTTTCTGTTCTATGTTTGGAATGTTGTAAAGCTACATATTGACTTCTATAATAACGACGATCTTCTAATGCATCTTTAAGACGAAGTTTATATCTACTTAAAGCATCTTCTAAATTATGAATACGAGCTTCAGCCAATGTTAATGCTTCTCCTTCTGATTCTTCAAATTCTTCATGATAACTTCTTCTATGAGTATCACTTTCAATTGGTGGTTCAACACTTCCATATTCTGAAGTGTCATGTGAATTTTTAAAATTATAATGTTGCTTGCGTCTTGATATTTTTTGATCATTTGGGGGTTGAAATTCAGTAGCAAATGATCGATCATGATCTTTTTTATTTTTATTAGATTTGAAAGACATTTGTTCTCCTGGACATGATCGTGGTCCAGGTCTCCATTTATTATTAGTATTATTAGTATGATAAGGAGCAGTTGGATTTAAATAAGATTGATTATCTTTTAAAGTTATATTTCCATTATATCGTGATGATGCACGAATAGAATTATCTCTTTCAAATTCTTGAGAGAGTTCATTATTCTCTTTATTATGACTGTTTCTTTTATTTTTAAACAAACGATTAAGAAAGTTTGTCATAGTAACAGTCAAGATTTTCTAAAAAAGTATTTATAAAGTTTAATAAAGTTATTATAGTAAATATAAATATATAAAAGCAATGCCGATGTATATAAATGATATACAGTTAATTAAAAAGAACAAGTAATAATAAATAATAGAGATAAAAAATTTATCGTTACTGTAAACAATTTTATATTTTAAATAAACTTTTTTTTTGTTAAAATATATTAATAAATATATGATATATAAATATTAAAAATAAAGTAAAATTTTAAAATGGTTTAAAAATATATTGGCCATAAAATACATACAAAAGAAAATGTAACATGTATAATTTAACATTTATATAAATAAATAGTCAGTTAAACAAGTGTTAATTTATGTGGCAAAGAAAATATAAAGTCAAAATGTTTTATATTTATTAGTAATGACCGCCAAATTTATTATTACTTTATTATAAGAAACAAAGAAATTTTTATGATATATAGAATATTTCAACTTTTAAAATAATATTTTGTACGTATTTATAATGATTGTATATAAGAATGTTTTAAAAAAAAAAAGACATTTAAAAATAAAAATATTTTTAAAAGATAAGTAATAAGATTAAATAAACTAAATAATTAAAAAAAAAAATAAATTTTAAACAAAATAAAAAAAATATTAATATAATAGTTTATATAATAATATTATTTAAAGAAATTAAAATATGACAATGAAAAGCATGACAAAAATAAAAAGAATGACGATAGGTAATCTTATTGTAAATTATTAAAAGCAGTATATAAAAATGACTCCGCCATGGTCAGTTTTTAAGGCAAAGATAATGTATAAAAACATAGCTAAAAATATTCTAATAGCTTTATATTACTCTTCCATAATTTAAAGATTCGATTAACGCGCGTTATGTCATTGGCATATTGTTGTTAGGTACTATCAAAAGTTTAACCGATTTAGTTTAAAATAAAATCGGTCTAAAAAATCTTTTAGCGAGGTAGCTTCAACTGCGCAACTGATGGAGTAAGGGCACACTTTATAGTTTATTAAAAGAGAGCATTCACATTTTTAAATCAGCGGTTAATATAAGTAAAGTTAACTGCAACTTTTATATTAAATACAATGTGTGATCTAGAAGAGGAGGACAATGTCAAACATTAGATTACAAAGTAAAGATGCCGACATAAAATCGTTTGTTAATATGTATACATATACATCGGCGTCTATTATTTTGTATTAAAGCTCTATCCGCTCTTTCCACATCCAAAGAGATTCCGCAGAGAAGCACCAATTTGGTAGTAAAAAGATAAAAGTAAACCGACAAGAGTATAATTTAAATTTTAAAAATTAACAAGGTAAAAAAGCGTGGCAAAATTTAAATTGAACTATTTTTAAATAAAAGAAATCAAATATCATTATACCATATACCATTTTATCATTTCATTTGATTTTTTCTAATGAAAAAACGATTAAAATACAATGTTATTGTATATATTATTTTTATGAAATTTTAAAAATGTCATTTTAATAATATTAATTATTTTTGTAAAATTAACACTAATAATAAAATAATATTTTATCTTAACTATAGTTTTAAAGAACTATTCAAATTTTATAAGTATAATTTTAAACAATAATCTTATCTTTTAGTTAAAATATAAGTTATGATAGTATAAATCAAATGTTTATATTTTGATAAGAAATGAAAAAGTAATAATTTGAAAAAGGTAATCTATAATGTATTTAATTACATTGATCACTTATATAAATTTTTTTTTTTTAAAATGGTAAGTTATTAGGAGAAAAAAAAAATATTATTTTTAAAATTTTAATTAATTTTAGAACTTTTCTGTATGGACTTTTGCTACAGATGGTCTTGTAGTAGTAATATTTTTTATTTTAAATGTTTTATCTATGATTAAATCAATGAATTGGTTATCAATTTCAATATCATTTGTTAATATATTTGCTGGTATTACATCAATCATTTTACATTACAAAAGTACAAAAAATAATAAACCACTTTTTGTGATACCTTCAATAATATATCAACTTTTTATTCTTGTATGGTGCATTGTTTGGATAATTGTTGGTTTTATTACAATATCTGATGGAAATTTATGGACTGTAGAAAGTTTAACAGGTCCATTATATTTAGTTAAACAAATTGATAAAACTGAAATACGTAATTATTATTATAAACCAGGAGAAATTGATGAAAATACATTAATATCTATCAAAATTGGCATTATTGTAATTGCAATTGCTTTGATAGTCTTTGTACTTAAAATAATAAGTATTGTATCTATAAAAGAAATATATAATGATTTGATTTATTATACAACAAATAGAGTAACACATCCAAAACATCATGAAATGATGAAAGATGATAATATTGAAATGGAACAATATATATTACAATGAAAATATTAATTATAATTTATAAAAAAGATAAAATAAAATAGTTTATTTTGTGATAAAAAAAAAATGTTTTTAATATAATTTATATTTATAATTTTTGATAGATAATTAACAATTATTCATTTGTGCGCACCATAAAGCTTCAACTACTTGCTCATCAACAAAATTTGCTAATTCACTAATTTTTCTATCAGTTAATTTATAGCATTCTTCGGATAAAGCTGATTTTGTTAATTTTGCGCATGTATTATTAGCAAAATTTGATATTTCTGTTTTTGCTGAAATAGCATAATTTTTAGCATTATTTAACATTTTTTCACAAAATAAACATGTCATACGCATCCCTTTCATATCTATTTTAGCTGGATTAGTTAAATCTTCAAATTCAGGTATTTTTGCTTCACTTTTAATATCTGATGGAACATAAACAACTGTTTTAGGCTTTTTTATTTTTGATTGTAATCGTTCTGTTATTTTTCCAGAAACAATTTTTTCTTGTGTCATATAATTTATTTCTAAATTATTTGAATTATTTGAAATAGTTTTTTCTTTGTTATTTAAATTTTTATCAATAATTGTTTCTGGTAATATTGTTGTTGATATTATATTTTTTTTTGGTAAAATTCTTATAGATTTTCCAATTTTTTCATCTTCCATATCATTTGTTTTTTTAGATTCTTCTACAATTGGTATTGGTTTAATGACAGTAGAATGTATATTATTAAAAATTTTTTTTTTATCATGATTATCTGTGTTAGTTGATGTATTTTCAATATTATTAAATTTATTAATTTCACAAATATTTAACATTTCACATATATTTTTGTGTGATATATCATAACTTAATGAATAATATATTTGGGGAAGGCTTTCTCTGACAAATGTAAAACATTGAGCTTTTATAAAATTAGAAAGATCATTACAACGTTCATTTAAAATATTTTTTAATTGAACTTGATTTAATGCCATTTTTGATTGAGTTATTGACATTAGTTGACTACAAAGATAACATCCTAAACTACCAGAATATTTTAAATCATTTTCATTATTTATTGCATTATCCATGTAATTAATATGTCCATTTGTGTAATATTGTTTTGACAACCTAATTACATAAATAACTAAAAAAAATATAAAGTTAATAATAAAATATAAACTTACCTAAAAATATCATACTAAATTTAGATGAAAAATTCATTATAAAATTATTTATATGAATATTATTAATATCAAATAATTTTTAAATAATTAAAAGTATAAAATGATTCTTTCTTATATATTTTACTTTTTAATACTATTTATATATGTTCAAATAACACTTCTTTATTGTTAAAAGATATTAATAATGTTGTAAAGAGGTACTTATTTATATCCTAAAATGTATTAATTATAAAATGATTAAAATACTTTTTCTACTGTTGATTCACACCTTATTTTTGTTTATTTTGACAAAGTAAAGTTCAGAAGTTCATTTAAAACCATTTATAAAGCTCTTTTAAATGTTAAGAAAGTAAATATTTAACTATAATTATTAATCATTTTATTTATATTAATTAGTAATATCAAAATAAAGTGTGATAATTTTATCAACAATCAAAATTTTATTTTTAATAAAAAAAATAATTAATATTAAAATCAAATAAATTTTTAATGTTATTCTAATAATTCTCTTGAGACAACATCAATTTCAGGACGTTTATCAATATTTCTTTCTCCGCATAAAAGACCAACATACAAAAGTTTGTTAAATATATCAAAACATTCAGTAGTTTGCAAACGACGATCAACTAAAAATTCACTTACATATACGTTGTTATGAGATAATATTTTTTTATGATGTAAAACATAATCAATTAATCCATGTGGTGTCTGAGTTTCAGAATAAGGACGTAAACCAGTAGCAAGTTCTAATAAAACTATTCCAAAACTATATACATCTAATTTTGTTGATATTATTCTATTATTTATATATTCAGGAGGTAAATATGCCATTGTACCTTTAATATGTGAAACAATTAATGGTGATGTTACACTATCATTATTTTCTCCATAAACATCTCTACTTAAACCAAAATCACCTAATTTAGGTTCCATAAATTGACTTAATAAAATATTTGCTGTTTTAACATCTCTATGAATAATTGCATTTTTTGGTATTGAATGTAAAAAATTTAATGCTCTAACAATACCTTTAGCAATAGAAAAACGTTGTTCCCATGTTAAAGGATCTGTATTATTTCTACATAACAAACGATCTTCTACTGATCCATTTGCCATATATTGATAAACTAAACATGGTTCAGGTCCATCCATTGAAAAACCATAAAGTGGTAAAATATTATCATGTCTATATTTTGTTAATGTTTTTAATTCTTGAAAACTTTGTGTAAATTTTTCATTTTCTTTTTTTCTTCCTAATGATTGTTTTCGTGGCATAATTCTTTTAACAGCAACATCAATATGTTTCCAACAACCCCTATATACAATACCATAACCACCTTTTCCTAATATTTGTGTATCAGAAAAATTTTCTGTTGCTATTAACAACTCTTGATAATTAACCGTTAAAGTATTTTCAATACTAGATTTTATTGAAACAGAAACATCTTTAAAATTATATAAATCTTTGTCTATACAATTTTTGCCTGTTATAGATATATTAATTGGAATTATTGAACCAGATAGTTTTGGTAAAAATGCTTCTATATTACGCGTACTTTCTGTCTTATTATTATCATTTCTCTCAATATGTAATTTATCTAATACATGTAATTCTTTTGGAACATAATCTTTTAAATGTTTCATACATTCAATAAAACCACCTCTTGCTAATATCTTATATAAATCAGATATTGTATATCCTTTACTTCCTAATATTCTCATAATAGCTTCTGTTGGACTACCTGTTATTCCATATTTTGTACAAGCTTCAACATCTCTATATGTAATTGTAGGTGCATGTAAAGCTATAACAACTATTTATAAATATTTTATATAGTATAATTTACCTAGTTGTTTCCATATATTACCACTATCTAATAAATTTGACAATTCCCATATCACAGAAGATGGGATTTCATAAATATAATTATATTTTTCATTAGTCATATATTTTTATACTTTTTAAAAATATAATAAAACAATTAATCATTTACAGATAAACGTTATTCAAATATCTCTTTAAAATAACTTTTTTTTTTTTTATTATATAATATTTTCAAAGACATTAAAACACTATATATATATTAGTCATTTAAAAGTATAATATTTTAAATAATTATATATTGTTTATGATTAATATCATTTATTCAATATAAAATATAAATAATAAATAATATAGTATATTAGTCATATTCTAAACAATTATATTAAGATATTATCTAAATGAAAATTTTGAGATATTTTTATTTAAAAGATTTATCTTATAATCAATATAAAACAAAATTAATATTATTTGAATTAAATAAAATAATAGAAAGTTAAAGTATATTTTAATGATTTAAATGTTAAATTATATTCCACCTTTTTTTAATATATCTTTTTAATTATAATATATTAATTATCGTATACTTTATTTTATTTTTTTTATCAAAGTGTTAAATTAATTATACATACTTAAATAATAACATTATTTTTATTATATAATATTAAAATAGATAGAATAATATTATTATATATTATTTTCAGAAAATGGATAGTAGTCCTCTTGTGGATATAGTGTTTAGTCAAAATCATATTCTTCGTAAAATTATTGATGTATTGAATCTCCAAGATACAGCAAGTTTTGAAACATCATCTAAATATCTTTTAATTGGCATTGACAATATCATAGATAAAGAATCATGTTATGCATATATAAGATCTTTATTTTATGGTAGAAGATATTTTGAAAATAATTTTGAAACAATATTTGATGATCCTGATAAGATAGAAAGATTGAAAGATAAACATTTATTATCAAATATCATTTATGACAGAACCTCACCATATGAATTTATAAACTGTAAACGTATTATAGCTTGGAAAATAGATAAACCATTAAACAAAAATATCTCATTGTATTATGAACCAGAAGAAATGGTTTTAAGTATCAATCATAATGAATCACCTGAAATTTATTTTAATATTATTAAAAGTTTACCAAATTATACAATAAAGAGAGTATTTTTTAATTTAAAAATTTCTGTTAGTCCAGCAATTTTAGATAACATTGGATCAAGTTTATTTAAAAATTTTTACTTATTAAAAAACTTTTATATTGATGTTGCTTCAGAATGTCATAGTTATTTTTATGAATATTTTTTAAATTGCGTTGTCATGAAAAATGGAATAATTAATTTTACAATTAATGGTACATATGACAATAATAAAATTGATATAGCAATAAAAAATATATCAACGGCAATGAAGAAAAATGTCAAAGTTGGAATTAAAATTCATGGTTTAAACAATGAAAAATGGATTTTTCCTTGGTTAAAATCATTAACTGACAATGAACTAAAAAAGATAGTTAAATTTGAAATATGTACATATTCAATTCTTCAATGTATTAATTATCTTAATTTTGTTACAAAAATGAATAATATTAAATTTTTAACTGTCAGATTTTGTGATGGAAAAGATATATACTATGAAATGTTAAATAAAAAATATATAAAAAATAAAAAAAGAAAAAAAAAATTAATTTTTCCTTCAATGAAACATCTTACTAAATTAAGAAGATTTTCTTGGATTAAATTTTATTTAAATACCGTATTTCCAGATGAGGATGATTATGAATGTTTGATTACTTCATTTTGTTTTAACTTTCTAGAAGCTCTACCTAAAACAATTACACAATTATATCTTACTGGTTTATTTTTTTTTGGAAATGAAAGAACTAAAAGAATTAATGAGATGTTCCCAAATTTAAAAGCTTTTATGTTAACATGTGTTCAATTTGCAGAGGAAGATTGTCTCAAAAATTTAAATAATTTAAAATATTTAATGATTAGAGGATGTCCAGTATTAAAAGTTCCAAAAACAGTTGAAGCTTGTGTATCTATGTTGTCTAGTCAAGATTCTCCACAACACTATCATAGTCAATGGGTAAATAGTTTAAAAAGTTATGAAATGTATACAAAACATCATATTTATTATGATGTTTTCAAAAAAGATATATTTTTTTGCAATTACAGACATTGTTATAATCTTGTAAATCTTCTTCATTCCATGGAGGATCAAATATTTTATAATTATTGTGTATGATAAGTAGTTTTGTATAATTATTTAATATTTATCCAAAATTAAATTTCAATAGACAAATTTTTAAATTCTAATCAATATAAATATATGTTAAAATTTTAATTAAAAGATGTTATTTATCACTTGTTTACTTATAATTAAAACTAATTACTTTACTTTTATACAATTATTATTCTTTAAAGTTTTATTTTAATTTTTAATTTTATTTCATCAAATTTGCTTACATTTATAGTGAAGGAGATACTTTTTTTACAATTTTATTATTTGTAAACATTAAATAATATATTTGAAAACTACATTAAAATAATAATTTTTTGAATTAAATTTGTTTTAAATTTCTTTTGTTTAAAAGTAAAAAAATATGTAACAATTAAGATTACTTTTTTGAAACAAAATATATTTTTTTCATCAATCATTCTACTATTTCATTAAAAATAAATTTTTTTTTATTTTTTTGATGTGGAATAAATAATTTATAATGTTAAATAAAATAAATAATATAATTTGAATAATTTTTTTAAATTAAAGAAAATTTAAAGATATATATACTTTTAATAAATTTTTAACAACAATTTTATAACCAAGTTTTTTTTTGAAGCTTATATTAAATAACAAATTATTACAACTTTTAAAATATTTTTGATCTTAATGCCATTTATGTTGGACAAAATAAATAAATTTTTCTATTAATTTTATTGTACATAAACGTTTATTTTATAAGTAGCATAAAATTTCTAAAGATATATTTTTTGTTTATGATAAAACAAATATTACTCTTTTTTTATATTTCATTCATCTATAAAATAGTTTATAGTTTTTTTAAAATTATGTTACTTTTATTTGAGTATATATAATTGTACATTATATATAAAATAAGAATATATATAGTATACTTCTTTTCTAAAGTAAGAAAAATATAAATGATGTTTTACGATTATAGATATAACAAAGTAAATAAAACATAAATATAACTAAAAATAACATTGTTAAAAAATAATGAGATATATGTATTATATCAAATTATATTTACTTTTTGAATAGATTTTAAGTAAAAAAGTATTAACAAGATGACAAAAATGATAATTTCTTTGTTTGTCGTTATTAGATTACTTATTAACTACATTCAATATAAATTCTTTCAAACTGTTTTGTTATTTAAGCATACATTATTTGAAGTGAAAATTAATTTTAAAATGTTTCAATAAAAGTTATAGTTTTAAACAAATTTAAATGAATAAATTTTTTTTTAAATAAAAATTATTATAATATATTTATAATTTTATCAAAATTACTAATAATATTATTATTAAATAACAAAAAAATACGCCTTGAGCAGGATTCGAACCTACGCGGGCAAAGCCCAACAGATTTCAAGTCTGTCCCATTAACCACTCTGGCATCAAGGCTGAAGTTCAGCAATAAAGCTTAACTTGGCAATGAAGAATGTTTTAATTATTAATTTATCTTCTTCTACTAAAATATTCTCAAAAATGTATATATTTATAAGTAATTTAAAAAAATTATTTTTAATAATTTCTTTAATATTTATTATATTTGATTTTAATTTTATTATACTTTTTATATTTAAATGATTAATTAAATTATTTTTATTAACTATCATTATAGTGAATAAAAAAATAAAAACATTGTTAAGAATGTTTTTGGCATAGAAATAATTGTAGTGATTTCAATATAGTTAAAATACAAAATATCTTATATTGTGTATGTAATTTTTTTTAAATATAAATAATTATATTCATTTTTTAATAAAAATTTATATAACTGTAAAAAATTATTTCAAATCATCAATGTATATTAATAGAGTAATAACGACAAAGAAAATGAAAATTTTTTTAAACAATTCTACTAAGACAATTCAAGTAACAATGTTTGATGCAGCTTCATTGGCCAGTTAAGCTAATCCTAAAAATCATACCTGGAAAAATAAATGAAAATGTACATATAAAGTTAAAAACTTATAGAAAAGAAGGATTAAAATTAACGTATTTTTTTAATATATTAAATAATTTTTAACAATTAACTATACTAGATTGGGTATAAGCATAATAAACATATATTTTTTTAAATAAATATCTCTAACTTCTGATTCATATTTTTAAAATTTCTTAAAACAATAGATTTAATTAAATTTTTTTAGTCAATATAAATAAATGCGATATTTAATTTATATTTAATACATAAAATAACTAAAACTCATAACTAATGTTAATTTTATGATTTTATACTAACGATAAGCATTTGTCTATCAATCAAATGCTTATAAATGCAAGAAATTTTTAAAAGTAACTAAACAAATAAATGTGTCAAAATAAAAAACAAATAAAATTCTAAATTTAACTAAAAAAAATTAATAAAAATTTTTTTGATTTGTAAAAATATATAAATAAATAAACGATTTGAACATATCAAACATAGATTTTATTAAAGTAAAAATAAATATAATCAAAGTTCTAAGATAACTAGCACCATAAATAATTACAGTTGATTTATATCATATTCAACTAGAAATTAGAAGGTGCAAAAAGAAAATGGACTGTTTTAACCATTATGTTGATCTGTGCTACATAATGTACTTACAATCCGACAATTTTTGTAAAATTTGATGAAATTAAAAGTTTTATAAACATAAAATTAATATTTTTTTTATGTTATACAATAAACATAATTTGAAAAGATATACAATTTAGAATGTATATTTTATGTAGCAAATAAGATATAAACTGATTTCAAAAGGTAATTTTGGGGTTTTTATACCATATATAGGTGTGTCTATATAACATTTAATAAATGTTTTTTTTTCATACGATTTTAATTTTTTTTTTAAATATTTTAAAAAATAGATAAAATTTAAAAAATATGTAAAATGTATTTGCTTTGAATTCTCATAATTTTATATTTTTAAGTAAAGTATTTATTAAGCTTTGATCATTATAACATGAATAATTTAAAAAAAACAAAAATATTATCAAAATTAAAGTTTAAAGTCTTTTAAAAACATAAATTAATTTATTTTGTAATTGATTAACTTTTACTTATCAAGTTTTATCTAATATTAGTCGTAATAAAAATAGATATATTATAAAAAAAAATTGTTATCTGTGTTATTCAACTTACTTGATATGAAGCTTTTATTTCAAAAGAAACATACCAATTAGCCATATTTTATTAATCATGATTATTTTTGTTATCAAACGATATATCTTCAATACAATTTATTTTTCTTTTTACAATTTTCATCAAAAATAGTTTTACTTTTTAAATTATTACTATATTTGGTTTAAATTTTTTTCGATTGTTTCAGTTTCTTGATTTTTTAAAGACACTGTTGCATTATA
This sequence comes from Strongyloides ratti, assembly GCF_001040885.1. Taxonomy (NCBI): domain Eukaryota; kingdom Metazoa; phylum Nematoda; class Chromadorea; order Rhabditida; family Strongyloididae; genus Strongyloides; species Strongyloides ratti. The sequence goes on along the minus strand of NW_020171518.1, from coordinate 3,239 downwards.
ATGGCATATTATAAATTGTGTATATTTTTTATATACAATTTTTCAAATTACCAGTAAATGTATGTTTACTTGTATTGTATTTAAAAAAAAAGAGAATTACTTGAGACAATGATTGATAGTAACTTAATCATAATTTTTTTATTTTTTCTTAATCTTAATCTTAATTTTCTTTTCTTTTGAAAGAGATCATTAGTTAAAAAATTAACATAATTTATATATTTTTTTATGCTTTTCATACACTAATACTATTATACCACCAACAAAATATGTTGTTTGTGCTATTTTTAAACAATCACCAGATAATGTCAAAGTATATTTTGAGTACTCACTTAAAAAAAGATCATTTTGATTAAAATATCAATTTTTTTTTAATTAATTTTGTTTACGTTTAAATATGAAAGTATAATAGTTTTACATTTATTTTCACTATCAGTCAATACTGCAAATTCAGGTTTAATATCTTTATAATGTTTTACAAATAAATCTATAATATTTTTGTTTTTTGATATTATAAAAACTTTCTAATTATTTTTTTTTGATTAAAAATTTTTATTTATTAAATTTTTAAAGTATAAAATCATTAAAATAATAATAACAAAATTTTATAAATAATTTTTTATGACAATTTGAAAATATCTAAAATTGTTTTTTACATTTAAAATATAAAGCTACATCATATGAAACACATGTTTTAAAATGCGTAATGCTAGTGCCGACTTTAATTATAAACTAGTTTTGTTTTATTAAAGTTAAACTTATTGTAAAATTTCTAAGAACCTTTTTTGCATAAAAACATAAAAAAATATGTCATCAGTGAAAATTTATTACCTTTAATTTATCTAATATAGTGACTAAACGTGAAAATCTAATTATTTTTTTATATGAGTTCAAAAGAAAGCCTAATTGAACAAAATTAGCAAAAAATATAAATAACGTTTTTAGAAAGGGTCTTGTGAATCCATCAAATGTATAAATATGATTAATAAGAATCAGAGAAAGCAATAAAGATTTTGAGAATTAGGACCGTGGGATACCAGCTGCAGTCGTTGATAATGACCATTAAAAACGATAGTTGAAGCAGATTCTCAACAAACAATTAGTAAGATATCAGAAGATCTTGGATTTTCAAAGAATACCATTTCTCACTATATAAAACAAACTAGCAAAACAAAAAAGATTGATCAATGGGTTCTCCATGAACAAACTAAAGACCAAAAATAGTTGTTTAGAAATTTGTTCTTCTTTATTTCTAAGGATCAAAAACGACCCACTTTTGGACCGAATGGTAACCTGCAATAAAAATAGATTTTATACAGCAATAGAAAACGCGCAGGACAATAATTAGTTAAAAGTGAAACTTTAAAACAGTTTTAAAAATCCAAAATAACACTTTAGTAGGTAATGGTTAGCGTTTGGTAGACTTCTGAAAAATTCTACACTATGAAACCAGATGTAACACAAAATTCATAAATAGCTGTGAAAAATTAAAAAAATGCATAAAAATTGTCTCAAAAAAGACCTTTAGTCAATAGAAAAGATCTAATTTTTTTTGCATGACATTGTCTCTTTATTGTTTCAAAAACAATGCTCCATTAGCTAAATGAATTGAAATATGAGACATTATCACATTCCTTAATGTCTCCAAATTTTGCTTCAAAGGATTTTCACTTTTTCAATAATTTAGATCATTTTCTCATAGATAAAGGTTTCAAAAACGGAAAGTCATTTAAAATTACTTTTTAATAATATTTAGCTTCTAAAGATACTAATTTTTATCCAAATGGAATAAATAAGCTTATACCACATTGGGAACAATGTTTAGAAGCTGATGGAAATTTTTTTGTTCTCTTTTTAATGCGCAATTAGTGTTTTAAAGGAAAACATGCATTTCATATGATACAAGCTTATTTTATAAAACTAAAAAAATAATTATTTGCTTTAAATTTGACATTCATTTATAATTTTTATTTTACAATAAATGTCTTCATTTTTTAAACTTGAAAAAAATACTAACACTTATGAAAATATAAAATATTTGTAGTATAAAAATGTTAAACAAATTGTTATTTAGTGAATAATAACAAAATATATGTCTAAAAATTTATAATTAAGCTTTATAAAGTTGATTTAATATTTTTTTAATTTTTATTTTACTTCAACATTTTATATTATTAAGTAAAGACTTTTTTAAGGTGAATATTAGAAGCTAATGACAGCTTTGTTCTAAAATTTTGAAAGCTGAAGAATTTACTTCAGAATTCAATAATTACCTCAAACTGGGTTATTTAAACCAATGAATCTATAAAAGTTTTTAACTATGTTAAATTTTATTCATTCATTTGTTTATTATATACTAAATAAATTTGTGTAAACAGACATACAAACATCAACTGCATGAATAGTCAACTTTTTAATAATGATCTTTTTAAGATATATATTGTATATATATTATTTTTAACTTATGAAAAATTAAATTTTTAAATTTTTTTAAAACTATTAGAAAAAACTTAAATTTCATTATCAAAATGTAGTATATTTAAAAAATCTACATATTTATATTTATACAATATTTATTGTTAATTAATTTGTAATAATAATATTTTAAAATATCAAAATAAAACTTTTTTAAATACGTTTTTATAGTTATATCTATCAAAGCAAAAAAAGTAAAATTTACAAGAATGTGAATAAATTATTTTTAACATAAATACTAGTAAAAACAGTTAAAAGTAAAGTTCAATAGTTTTAAAAATTGAAGAATACATTTAAAATTAAATATTTATTTCAAAGATAATTTTAATACTGTTTCTACTATTTTTATTTCATTTTTATATGCTATCTTATATATATAGTCATAAAATTGATGTAAAAAAAATTTCTAAATATTTTTTTAAGATAACAAGAAACATTCTTAACAATGAAAGCAATTATTTTTTAACAAAATTGCTTTTATTTATAGTTATTGCAGCAAAAATTCTAAAAATAATATCTAGATAAAATAGTTGTTTCTGTTAATTTTGAAATTAAATGTTTGTTTAATAAGTACGAAGTTAGAAAAACATTTAAGAAAATAAGTTGTTACAAAATAAAATTAAAAAAAAGCTATACAATTTTGAAGTTAGACTTGACATTTTTCAAATTTTTTTAATTTTTAAAAACTAACACTTTTTAGAAAATTTTACTAATGAAATTAATAACATTATACAAGTTTTACTTTTTTTTATATTTTAATAATAAAT